>NC_041332.1:40238058-40385558 GCF_004354835.1 Perca flavescens | reverse complement strand
CATAGACATTTTACAGACCAAACAATTAACTGATTTATCAAAGTAAGAATCGACGGATGACTTGATAATGAAAACATTAAATTGCTGGGTTGTTTTTTTCCAATTGCTAACATGCATTGGACAAAACTCACTTTGTCAAAACTCTTCACACAATCAGCGAAACAAAAGTCTACGTGGACCAAACTGTGAATCATTTTTCATTGCTTTCACACGAAATGCAGTCAATGACAACACTCATCAAAATCCGTTAAACTCTTTTCACATTCATCCTCCACCACCAGAACACTAGAAATCTGCAGCACATTGTCCAAATGTTATCACACCTTTAAAACACATTCAAACGAGAATGATGGCAAATGCTGTGCAATTCTGCAGTAATATAATTGAAATATATAAAACATCTTATCAAAATATTTACAATAGAATGAATTAATAATCATTCACAACAGAAAGATGAGACAGAAGATGTGATGTTGATAAAAACGTGTGGCCAAATGCACACACACTGAACAGTATGAGTGATCATTCTATATATGGTGTTGATGTGTTTTTCTTTTAGCTGTGGAATTTTAGGTAAAATATGTTGTTTGAACTTTTTAGTTTCTTACAAGTTAATCACAATATGCAAATGAATAAAGTCTATTGAAGCTAATTTCTGATTCATTTTTGTTCCATATACATAGTCCTTATAGTAGATTCAATGAAGTGAAAAAGTGTTATTTTTACTCTATAATAAAATACTGATTCATGTAAAAAAAAACATTCAAACTTCAAAGATGAAAGTTCATCATTGCTCCCTGTCGTTAGTGTTTTTAGGTCAGTGAGTTATACAATACCGGTCAAAAGTTTGGGGTCACTTAGAAATGTCCATTCCACTCCATGTCCATTCCAGCTGAGATCAGTTGCATTGTTTTTTAACCAGGGCAGCAGTTTTCAGATTACACTATGTGCTTACAGAATTGCAAAAGGGTTCTTGACTGATGTAGAAAGAATTGGCTGATCTTTAATGCAATATCTACATTGCCCATTATCAGCAACCATTCATCTAATGTTCCAAAGGCACATTCTGTTTACTAATCTGATATCATTTTAAAAGAATAACTGAGAAAACATTGGAGAACCCTTTTGCAATTCTGTAAGCACATAATGTAATCTGAAAACTGCTGCCCTGGTTAAAAAAACCAATGCAACTGATCTCAGCTGGTATTCTGTCTGTAATGGAGTGGAATGGACATTTCTAAGTGACCCCAAACTTTTTTTTTAGCTTTCTGAGTGAGAAGTGAGAGTGTTTTGGCCCACCGAGACATGCATGAAGTGTTTTGGGTGGTTGGAGTGAGTTTTGGAGGTGAGATCAACTGCTCGGCCAATAAGCATGTTGGTAATGCAGCCTGTCTGAAAAAGTGGCTTCAGTAGTGCCCGATGGTTGTTAGCAGGAAAAAATAAAACTGACATTTTATATTGATACATTTTAATGGTTTAGAATTATTTTGCCTCCCCCTAATTTATACTTCCTGTGAGATGATTTCTGACATAACTGAGACATTACTGACAAAAGTGCTACCAGGAGGCCATCTGATTTGTCAACTGTCTAAAAAGAGAAGTCAGTGTGTGGTACATTGGAATGTGGTGCATTTTCCTTTCTTTTTTTTTTTAATGTGGGTCTTGTGCATTTTTTGACAACATAACAATAAGGTAATTGAATCAAGGATGCTATCCTTGTGATACTTTGTGCTGGGCATTTGTGTGTGTTTGTGTGTGTGTGTGTGTGTGTGTGTGTGTGTGTGTGTGTGTGTGTGTGTGTGTGTGTGTGTGTGTGTGTGTTTTGGGAGGTATTGGAAGAATTCAAGGTGAGAACTGAGATTGGATATCAAGCAGATCAGGTTCAGATTGGGTTTCATATCTGTCACACTGTAATGGGAGTATTGATAAAGTGTCATGTCAGAATTGAACACACATATACATGCACGTACGCACACACACACACACACACACACACACACACACACAGGCTCAAACCTTCACACCTATGTACACATTTGCTCTTTCAACCTCCCTTTCAACATCCCTTTTTATAGACAACACAGTATATACCTGTTTTCGTTATACAGTGTTATTCCATCGCTCTCTCTGTCTCGCTCACACACACACACAATCATTAGTATGTGGTGCTGTGTAATAGCTGGATCAATAGCTGTGCTGTTCTTACAGGATCATTTGGCCTCTGAAGCAAATGCTCTGACAGCCACTACATCATTAGGACATTACCACTCGCCTGCTCTCTCTTCTCTCTCGATTTTTATCTGCCCCTCTCTCTCATTCACTCCTTCCTTCTCTCGCTTTTTCCTTTTTGCTCTTCACAAACATTAGAACAGTTCCACTGTGCCCTCCTTTTCCTCCTTCACTGCTTCCTTCTTACTGACACTGCTTTAACACAAAGTTGCACATGTTGCCTTTGATGCTCTATTTATATTATAACACAATTCTCACTGTACTTTCTTTATATTTCAAAGTCCCATATTGTTTTCCATGTTTCTTTTGATTATAAAGCAGGTATAGGTGCTATATACATACTGTGAAATACTATCAAAATGCTCAATCCACAGGGAAATGCACACAGCCCGTAGGTAAACGGTGCCTTCAAACGAGCTGTCAAGACTTTCGTACGGTTGTGATGTCACATCTATACTATACGTAGGTAGAAACTGCAGCTACAGTGCCATTACAGTCATTCCCCGGCTGCAATGATGGTGCAGAGACACTGAGAGCGCAGATGCGGAAGACCCGCAAACACTGACCAATCAGGGCAGACTGGGCTTTTTTGTGGCTTTTCAAACAGGGCAAATACAAGTATAGTCAGACAGACGGTATAAAAAATGTTTGAACATTAAAGCATGCAAACCTGTAGTAGTAGGAACCATACATGCAAGTAACAACCTGAAATGATTAACTAAGGGATCTTTAATGTGTACATCATTGAAGATACACCAGGACTAACATTACAGTAAAATGAAAAACTGTGTAAGACAATGTTTTTTGTGCTGATATGGCCTTACACTAGATGCATCCCTGGTGAACACTGAGATGCAATCGTTCATTGTCACCGTGAAGACATTCTGTCACTTGAAGCGATGGGATTTGTCAGCAATTACAGTACCATGGTGGTACATCAATTGTGCCCATGCTAACAGAGATAATTAAATACACTGCAGAGGGAGTTGGAAAGTGTGTGTGTGTGTGTGTGTGTGTGTGTGTGTGTGTGTGTGTGTGTGTATGTGTTAGAGGTATTTTTCTTGTGATTAATTTAAAGATGAACCAACCTGTACAACCAATGGGAAAGCAATTGAGCATTTGGAACTAAAATTAGGAGAAGGTGACTTGAATCCGATGGACTAATTACATATTTTCCTGAGAATGGATGAATAGCCACCACCCTACGAATGTCTCACCCACCTCCTCCATCAGTGGTGCCCCCAGACATTTTTCATAGCAGTGGCAAGATGAATATCCTGGGGTGGCACACCAAAACCAAAACATAACTGAAGGCACTAGGATCAGGCAATGGTTAGGGTTAGGGTTAAGGTTAGGGTTAGGGTTAGGTGCCTTGACGGTTGACGGTTGCAGTGCTGCCTTGAAGTCGACGTTGGGGGCTTAAAACACCATCGAGCGTATCTAATGTGCATAGACTGATACTAGTATAGTTAACATTTTGAGTTCCACATAAATCCGGTTTTAATGTGCTATGTGTCTGTGTATACTAGAGGTGTGACTCGTCCCACGAGATCTCATGAGATTAAGACTTCTCGTCGAGGTAGAAAGTGTCTGGCGATATCAGTCACAGGTGCAGAGCAGCCGCCAGCAAACGGACTTGGGCGATTTTAGACCCTTTTTAGGGGGGCTCAAGCCTTTTTTTTTTTCATCATCATCATTCATTTCATCTCAGCCCACATAAAAAATATAATAGTAAAACACTTTTCTTTTTTAAAATCTATTTTAGTGCTTAAAGTGAGAGTTTGCGAACGTGTCTGTTAGTGACAGAGGACAAACAATTACAGGATCAAAGGGCTTAAAACAGTTTAATATCCTGCGTCGCTGTCACCGATGCTATGCACCTGTAACCCAGTCAAAGAAAGGGTTAACAGAAACGTATTTAATACTTTTGCAAGGCACTGTATCCGTGTCACATTCTAATTAGGGGCTGAGCCCCCCTAAAGGTCTGATCCTAGAATCGCCACGGAGAGGAGTCTGGCCTGGTTGGACTTGTAATACATCTGACTTTGAAGATGAGTCTGTCTTTGACCTCTGAGTTAGCAGAGAAGATCCCCCACCCGTTCACCAAAGCTGACTCGCAATAGAGGAGTTGCAATTGTACAAAGCTGCGGGTAAAACCCAGCAATAGAATATTAGAGGGTACGGCCGCTTTCTCTCTCTCTCTCTCTCTCTCTCACTCGTGCCCGACACACACACACACACACACACACACACACACACACACACAGGCTGCAGCGTGCAGTACGCAGATTGCTCTTTTTCTCTGTCTTTTTTTAAATGAGTCCAAAGTTCAACCATGAGTTCTACAAAAAACTGTGAGTGCCTTGGAAAATACTTGTTTTCTTAACCCTGTGACGCCTGAATTTATCCACAATTATATAAACAAATTTATTATGTGTGTTTCTGGCTCCAAGCTGATGCTAAATTAAGTTGAGATTGTTAATTTGTCTATAGCATATAGAATAGATATAAATGTAGGTATGATGCAAATTAGCGACAACAGGCATTCATGGTAAAATTCTTTACAAAATGGTAAAATTTTCCCATCTCAGATATGTAGATTTTATTCATGTCACAAAGTAATTGACAAATAAATGAATCTTGACAACAGCAAGAAAGAAAACACTCTCCTACTCCCTAACATTGACAGTAGTCTTTTTAGGGTTAGGGTTAGGGTAAGGGGTTAGGGTTAATTTCGCTTCCGTGAACTGGATGTAGTTCCCACTCCGACCAGTCCTACGAGAAACCAGTGCATGCAAAAGGTTCCTAGGTATGTATCGAATGTAAACAAACCGGCATTGGGGGAATACACACGCTATCTCGCCTGCAGTCGGAATAGAAGGGGTTTGATGCAAATTAGCGACAGTCGGCGTTAAGGGGTTAATTTGCATGTGGTTTTTGGGGGCTTTTTTAATTATATAATACTTAAATAATAATAATAATAATAATAAGCGAGAGAGCGAGACATCCAGGGCTGTAGCCTATCGACGCCTCTGCTTGGTTACGTTGTTAACTTGGATCTCTGAGTAAAGACTAATTTTCCAGTCACATTTCTTAATTGACGTTTTCTTTAAAATAGTGTTACAAAAATCTTGTCTCTTCTCATTCTCATGAACCCAATCTCGTGTCTCGTCTCGTGAGCTGGGTGTCTCTTCTTCAAATAGGTTGTCCTTTTCCCTACAAAGACAAATTGACAGCTTTAATTTGAAGGAGTGCATTGATTGTAAGGAAAAAAACATTTACTGGGAGCAGTTGCTGTCTTTTTGTAAACAGAAGTATTATATTCAGCACCACTGTCTTTTTCCATTTTTTACACACACATACACACACACACACACACACACACACACACACACACACACACATGCTAGCCTTCCCAGAAGTGTCTGGAAAGCTAGTGATAGTGTGGCTGACCTCAGCATATGGGTGATTTATTGAGAAACTTCACAGACCAATGCACGCGACCACACACACACACACACACACACACACACACACTCACACGCAGCCCTGTTGTCTCCTTACTTTCATCTCTTTTAGTCACATACAAACTCACACTCTCCCACACTGCTGTCTGTCCTTGGCAGCTATTTCTAGTGTCATATGGCTCCTACTAAATGTGATTTGACACTAACAAAGGCTGTTTAGCTGAATTTGTATGTGTATGAAGTGTGTGTGTGTGTATGCAGGCCTGTTGAGTGGGTAGGCCAGTCTGTCTCTCAGCCATCCTAAAACGACACTTGGCATTGTTTCTTCCTTTCACTGATTCTCCTCTGTATAGCCTAACCGTACACAGTACAGCATCATGTAAACAAGTAAATACATTTAGAAAAAATGACACATATTTTAGTAGGCTAAGACTGATGTGGAAATATGCTAACTTGTCTTATCTCTGTATGTCTCCAAGTTATGGCTGATGTGTTTGTTATGTCAGAATCTCTCCTTCTTTTCCACCTCCGTCCCTGGTATGCCTGCAGCTTATGCGGAAAATCTGCCATGTGCGATACCATTGTTCAATATTACAATGACAATAAGACTTTATATTACATATTACAGTGTGCATATGAGCTATACATTTTCCTGTTTCAACAACCAGTTAACTCATTTAATGCTCCAGGTTTTGTGATGAGCTGAATTGCATGTAATGACATCAGAGACTGAATCTTAAAGTGCTCATGTTATGCTCATTTTCAGGTTTATAACTTTATTTAGAGGTTGTACCAGAATAGGTTTACATGGTTTAATTTTCAAAAAACACCATATATTTGTTGTACTGCACATTGCTACAGTCCCTGTGTTGAGCTCTCTGTTTTAGCTACAGAGTGAGACATCTCACTTCTGTTCCATCTTTGTTGGGAGTCGCACATGTGCAGTAGCTAGGTAAGGACTACTAGCCAGTCAGAAGCAGAGTATGAGGGTGTGCTACGCTAGCAGCTAGGCTAGCATTATAATGTGTGTTACAAAGTGACGCATGTTTTTCACAGAAGTAAAGGCTGGACTACAATAGAGCTGTTTGGAGCAGTTTGTGAACAGTGTTTTCTGTTGGAGATGGTAAGTCCCTTTGGGGTGGAGTTTGGGCTTTTTCACTCTGTAAACCTATTACATGCACAAAAAGATATATAACACAATAAAGGAAAGGGACAATTCCAAAAAGCATAATATGAGCACTTTATAGTCTATCAGAAGTAGAGATGGTCCGATACCGGCTCCGACACTGCCTAAAACGCTGGTATCGGTATCGGGAAGTACTGGAATTTATGCACCAATCCAATACCACGTAATAAAGCCCTAAAGAAAATCTACGTTAAAGTAGTTTATTTATGTTCTTTTTCTGTTATAACTGACTGTCAAACTGGAGAATAAAAGAAAGTTCTGTGGCATTCATTGTTTGTGTTTGTTTATGTTTCACAAAGAGATTAACCTGAGCCAGACCGACAACAAAGATAGACATAATATCGCAAAACAATTGAGACACAGCCAGTAAAGTCATCCTGACTGGTCCTGGCTAACGCCGCCATGCTAACCCTGCTAACTGCTAACGTTACCGGAGGAGCAGGCAAGCGGACGACGGCTGTTAACAACGTGTAGCCTGTTCAGTGGCCGTAGCCGACATAGGTGAGATATTTTAAGCCAAGAGAGGGGGGCTGTAAATCAGGAGGATTGTGAGTTTGCAGTGTGTTTAGCGATAAAGTGCGTCTTTCAGTTGGGTGGAGGGGACAGCGAGGTTGTTGTGTTTTTAGCGGTTCCTACCGTAATTCTAAGCAGAAAAAGTTTGTCTGTCAGTTGGTTACGGAGCTCCGCGTGAGCACGGGCTTTTATGACTGTCAACATAGCCAGCATCTACCGTTAGCTACTCCGCTGTGCTGTGAAGTAATGTCTGGCTATGTGAGACAAGAGTCTAGCAACATTGTTGTGGATGCTCTGGTCTCAGCCTGCGTGAACTTTGAGTCTGGGGAGGATGGGATGGGGGAGACGACTGTCTCTAGTATTTTGAATTTGTACTGCATTAACTATTTTAAATACTAGCTGTCAGTATTACATATTGCACCTTTAACTGTTAAAATAGCAATTTGATTTTATTTGTAGTAACAAATCATAACAGGAGTTATCTCAAGACACTTTACAGATAGAGTAGGTCTAGACAAAGACCCAACAGTTTCCATGTCAGTCATGTGCAATTCCTAAAATAATTGCTAATTAGCTACATATTGCACCTTCCATGGTCATGTTAAATAAAGTAATACAAAATAAATAAAAAATCCACTGAAAATAGGGCATTTCTGTAAAACAATCTGTGCTATGTAACATTATTCCAGCATGTATCTTGTGAAAAAACAGTAAATATAATAATGAAAAGAGAAATAAAAAAATGTTAAACCAAATGTTACACCAAACATTCAACATTCAAATTGATTAATTGCGGTCTTCACGATTAGCTAATCACATTCTTTCAAACTGCGTGTTTGTGTTTGCTCCAGAGAGATGGGGGGGGATTACTGGTTTTAGCAACAGAAAGTTGCCAAACACACTCACACACATGCATAAGGGCCTGCATGTGAGCCCTCTCTGCTTCCATCTACATCAGCGTGATGAGCGGATGGAGGCTTTTAACTAATCACATCATCTAAAAGGAGAGAACAAAGGAGAGAGTGAGAGAAGAACGGGAAGGAGAGGGGGAAAAAAAATCATAAGCTTGTGTGAAAGGAAGGTGAAACATTTCTTATGAATGAGTCATCCACTTTCTATTACTCTGTCTCCCTCTCTCGGACCTCCCCTACACCTCCCCACTCTCTCAGGTCTTATCTCCTTCATATTGCACACTCAAGGTATTTGTAATCCGCTTATACTTGTTCAGCCTTCTTTTACATTGTAACTTAATATGGGCCATGCCCCTGTGTGTGTGTGTGTGTGTGTGTGTGTGTGTGTGTGTGTGTGTGTGTGTGTGTGTAATAGATATAAGGTAACAGTCTTACTGTATTTAACACCTGCCACTGTGCATCTCTCCCTTTTGTCTCTCTCGAATGAAGAATTCAAGGTGAAAAGTTCACAACGTAGCTGTTCTTGTACATGGATAGAAAGTAAATAAAGGAAGTTAAGATATACACATGCAGTATTTGCGATGGCATGCCGGAAACAACAGGTGGAGTGAAAAAGGCATGAAGAAATTATTGGAGGAAAAAGGACATATAGTCAGACATGAAAATTATATAAAGAGAGAACAAAGTGCTTACTTAAGCCTCTTTCACACATGTACTACAACCCTGAACTAATCTAGACTGTATTATAATAACATAGCATCAGTTTGATCAGACATTAAACCTATTCTACCCTGCCAGCTCCCTGTTAAAAAAAAAGCGATTGAGCCAATGTGTGAATAGAGCAGCTCATTGTCCAGATAATTCCCAGTAAGCGAGTGGGCTTTTTGATGACGTTTCTATCGTGTGGCTGGTGCAAACGTGGAAGAAAACAAACATCCGAGGGTAAAGAAGAAGAGTAATTTACACGAAGACACCAACGAAACTGGAAAGATGACGAGATTCGGACATACATTACCAATGTATCCAGCTAATTTAAATAGCTCCCGTTACTGTCTTGTGTGAACAGTTAACTTCATTCAATATTGTATGTGGTGTTTTCTTTTACGGTGTGCAAATGTTCCACCAAAATAAGTTTCTTCCCGAGACTATTTTTGCTGAGCCACCGTCTCGGCATTCTGAATTTAGTGACGTCCATGACGATTGGGATTGGATCAAAGAAATGCAGACAACCCAGAGCTTTTTTTCTCCTATGCTGAAATGTATGTGTGGTGTAGCCAGACCTATCTCCACAGCACTGTGGAGATAGGTCTGGCAATGCGATACTAACTCTTTGATAAAGAGCAAGATATCTCAACAACTACTGGCCACACTGACATGCATTTAGAAATGGGTATTTATGGTCCAATTACTTTCTACGTAGTGCCACTGTCAAGTCTAAATGTCGCATGTCTTATCTATGACAAGATCCCTTATCACTAGTATATAATTTACACCTATGCACAGTATGTGTGTTGATTTTCATGGTAACCAGAGGATGATATCTAGTATTTCCACAAGTGACATAATCAGGCCAAAAATATCAAAATATATTCAATACAATTTTATTTATAGTGTCAAATCATAACAGACATTATCTCAGGCCACTTTACAGATAGAGTAGGTCCTGGCCACACTCTATAATTAACAGAGACCCAACAAATCCCCCCAAGAGCAAGCATTTGGTGCGACAGTGGCAAGGAAAAAGTTATTTTAAACAGGCAGAAACCTTGAACAGAACCTGACAAAAATGACATAATAATTATAGCAGTGCATAATGGAAAGACATGATGAACAGTGGCAATTATAGTAACAGTACAGATAATAGAACTGTGACTAATAATAAAAATAATAGTAGTAGCAAAGGGCATCCCTCATAGGGTACTATGAGCATATTAAGATATAATGGTGCCTGATCATTAAGAGCTTTGTAGGTGAGGAGGAGGATTTTAATTCAGTTCTGGATTTTACAGTGCAGAGAAGCTAATACAGGACAAATATGATCTCTTTTCCTAGTTCTTGTCAGTACCCGCGCTGTCACATTCTGGATTAACTGATTCTTAAGGGACTTGTTGGAGAAACCTGATAGTAAGGAATTACAATAATCTTTTTATGAACTATGATAATCTGGTTATGGGTCACATCAAGGTGCCGTCGCACTCACTCTTTCTCATTTAACTGAAGTTAACGTTATATTCAGGAACTATGTTCTTCGGGGGTTTTCACCGTTGTCGCTTCCACAACAGATCAGCACATCACAGGTTGTAATATCTGGCTTAAAAAAAATGTACAGCTGTGCAAATTACAATTAAAATGTATGGAAATGTGGCGCTGTGTCTCCCTCCATGTTGCAGAAGAGCCTGTGAGCGGGTGGGGGTGGGGTTGCACGTAGAGTGTGAGAGGAGAGATGGAAACACAGACACAGCTTTACAGAAGAAATTTGTCAACCAAAGGGTCACAAAACATCAAACTATATTGATATAAACGGTATTGTCTTAGCCCATATCTTGCTTCAAATATATCCATGTACCTTAAAAAGTCGATATACTGCAGGGGGTGATGGAGTTTGTGAAAATGATATAGTTAAAATGTTATGATTAAAGAAGCTCACAAAGTCGTCACTACTCAGAGCTATAGGAAGAGATGGCTCGCTAGAGCTGTGACTCTCTGTCAGCCTGGCTAGAGTGCTGAAAAGAAACCTTGGGTTGTTCTTATTTTCTTCTATTAATGATGAGTAATATAGGCTGCTCTGGCATTTCTGAGGGCCTTCCTTAACGTTTCAAGACTGTGTTGCCAGACTAAATAAGATTTTTCCAGATTCGTGGAACGCCATTTACTTTCAAGTTTCCGTGAGGTTTGTTTTAACTTGCGGGTTTGGGAGTTATACCATGGAGCTAACTTCCTTTGTTTCATCATCTATTTTTTTTAGGAGCAACAGAGTTAATGTCATCCGCAGTGAGCCTGCAGCACCGTCTACAAAAGGATCAATTGGGTAGGGATTAAAGTCAAAAAATAGGAGTGAGACATGGCATTGAATTAAATGCCGTTGAAATCACTTCCTTAAAATGTAGCTACAGCACCATCAGCTAGACATCTAATGTAGAAACTTTAACCTAGTGGCGTTTAGTCGGGTAATACAATTTCAAAAGTTATTAAAAAATAATCTGATAATAAAAGATTCTTTGGAAATACTATTACATTTTCAATTCTGATACCATATGCCAGAACAAGGTTGAGGGTGTGGTTAAAACAGTGAGTGGGTTTATGTACACTCTGACTGAAATCAATTGAATCTAAAAGTGAGATAGATGCAACACTATGGCTATCGTTCATTGTCCACGTCAATATTAAAATCACCTACAATAATTACATTATCTGATTTAAGGATTAAACTTGATAAAAACTCTGAAAATTCAGAGACAAATTTAGAGCGCGGTGGCGGTACACAACAACAAAATATTGTTTTTCAGATTGGGTGTGAAAGACTCAAAGCAAGGCTTTCAAACGAGTTCTAATTTAGTTTAGGTTTAAGATTGATTAAAGTGACGGTTCGGAGCAATTTCACCCTAGGGTCCTTTGCACCATGACCTCGAGCCAAACACCCCCCCCAGAAGCTTTTTTCACCTGGGTTGAACATTGGGAGAGTTAGCGTAGAGCAGCGTTATCAGCTGAATAGCTTAGCACAGGGGCTAATGGATCCAGGTTTGTATCTGGTAAATGACCCCACTAATAATGCCCGAAATGATACCAAACTTCTACACTAGTACAAATAGGTTATGCATTCATAAAACGATGGATTGGAAAGTTTGTAAGTACATCAGAAGTGTATGTAAATGACACTTGCCTGCTGGCTTCTGCTCTCTGCTGTTGTTGCTGCCGGCAGTAAGACGAGTGCTTAGGGACGTCTACAAATTACAACACCGAAAAGAGATACAACAAAAATATTTATTAATTTAACTTTTTCTTTAAAAGTAAGTGCTGTAGTATAACTAGCAGGAGACAAGTTATAGGTAAGTTTGGAGACATTATCTTATTTAATATGATGATTCATTTAGACTGAACATATTCTTCATGACACAGCCATGTTTCGGTAAGACAGAAAAGATCAATATGTTTATCTGATATCAAATCCTGACTAGTTCTGCTTTAGATGACAGAGATCTGATAATAAAATTGCACATTTAATTCTCCAATTATATTATGCTATTGCAGTGGTGGTGTTAATTTATTCATGTTTTTTTTGTATAACTCCTCTTTGGTTTGCTTTTGATTTAATTAATTGAAGTGGTTTGGGGGCCAGTGACCCTTGTTAGGGAACTATGAGTGGGTACCTGCTCTAATGGAAGCACAGAGAAGCGTGTAGGACAGCAGCTCTGCTTCCTGGTCTCAACTCAGGGTTGTCATGGTTTAAAAGGCAAATGGCAATTAAATGTACTTGTGTGCATTCACGCTCCACAGAGGATAAACCTTTTTTAAGTTTGGCAATTTAAGGACCTAAGCTGTAGTAGTTTTATGGGGACAAATATTTTAAACCATCTACTGCCAAGGATCTCAGACTTTTTTTTTGTCTTTTTTTTATTTTGGGGTAATGGACATTTGAGCCTCTGGTCACTAGTACAGCCGTTACCTGTACACTTTAAACTCCGAAATCTCGGTGTTAGGGCCCTGACACACCAATATAATAAGAAGAAGAAGACGAAGAAGAAGAAGAAGAAGCAGAAGAAGAAGAAGAAGAAGAAGAAGAAGAAGAAGAAGAAGTTTATTTGATATAGCACCTTTTACAGACAAAGTCACAAAGTGATTCACATGATAAACATTTGTTAAAATACAGTAGTATCCAACAGAAGATAAGCAAGCAAAAATAAATAAAATACCAATGGAAATAAAAGATTAAAAACTTAAAACCCAAAGTTACAAACATGAGACCAAAGCGAGTTTAAACAATTGCGTCTTCATCTGCTTTTTAAAAGCATCAACCGAGATGGCAGAACATAAGACAATAGCAAGGGCGTTCCACAGAGTCGGAGCCGCCACTTTAAATGAACGGTCACCTTTAGTTTTGAAGCGAGTGCGAGGGCCCACCAGTAATCCCCGGTAAACCAAGGCGGCTGTCGGTCAATCCATCTAACTGGCTGTTCAGCTAGAAAACAGCAGTGAGAAAAGCAAACAAACGACTGTGAGCGCGCACACAGAAGGCTCTTATTTTGCATCTCATTTGATCAATCCAGTACACATACAAAACTGGCCAAAAATGACGATTGAATATTCCATCTAAAAAAACACAATGGTTTGGATTGGAATAAATAATATATTTGCACATTATGTCCATAATGTGGCAAATGTACGAGATATACATAAATACTTGTGTTGGTATATTCATTTCAACAATAACATCTAACATCGTCTTTTTAAAGATCTCTACATACCTACACATTATATAATATTAGTATTATAGTATCATTAATATTATATTAATAATAATTGTAATTATTTTTATTAAGAGTAATAGTAGTAGGGCTTAAGCCTTTTACTTTTGTTACTGTAGCCATTAGCATGTCATTGACAATTAAACAGTATTACATTGGTAAAAATACTGCAAACAAATAACAAAATTGGTAGCTTCTTTATTAAAACTAGTGTAAATAGGTTCTCTCATCCTTCTCCCTGTAGAGAAAAAATATAAATGTTGGTATAGTGGGCTCTTTTATCAGCTTTACGCTTCTTTCACAATCTTCAATCAACTAGAAAGTCAAGTCGAGCTCAGTTTAAGCTGGGCAGCGCCCTCTTTTATTGTGTTATATGAAGCAAGCCCAATCTAACTCCAGGGGAACATGGAGTCCCGCCCTGTGTGTGTGTAGGTGTGTGTGTGTGTGTGTGTGTGTGTGTGGGTGTGTGCGTGCGTGCGTGCGTGCGTGCGTGCGTGTGTGCGTGACTGCGTGCGTGCATGCTTTCCATGAGATTTGGGAACTACTCTGGATAGAAAAGGTAAACCAGCAAATATCATTACCAGCTGGATTCAATCATGCCATGCTCTCATAGGCATGCTCTCTCTTTCTCTCTCTCTCTCTCTCTCTCTCTCTCACGCACGCACACACACACACACACACACACATGCACACAAAAACATGCACATACACACAGCTAGTCGTGGAATATGAGGTCTTTAATTGAAACCTTCTATTTGTTTATAACCCCACAATCTCTCCTAACGCACAAAACACACACTTCCTACAGCTTTTGATAACAGCTTGGTTGCTGCTATTGGATACAGAAGATAAAGAGGGAGAGAGGGAAACTGTTTCTTATTGCATTTTTTAGTGGTTGTTTTAAATAACCTGGAATAGTTTCAGTATGTTCTTCTCATGACATTACAGTTCAGGTCTGATCAAAATAACTAGTTTGACCTACATGAAGAGCTTAACTGGGATTATTTTGACCAGCTTTTCTATGGCAAGGCAACCCAGGATGAGAATGTATCACAATATGGTTAAAGTTTCTCATCCTTGGGTTTTGGACCTGGGGAGAATAAAGTAGATTAGAAGTGTACAAATATAACAAAAAAATAAAATAAAAATCCTCACCTTTTTTTTCTCCAGCCAAGAAAGTCTTTGAACATTTCTGTGTTCTCATCCTAAATCTCTTTTAGGATGCTTGTCTGTTCCAATTGGGATTCACCAAAGAATTCTAACTCCAGAAACTTGCCGAATATGGCTTGTTTTAGCCCGATGAATGTCACCTATACATGAGTGGATGCGCGATTGTGAGCTGAAATCATTACCATAATCACTGGCCCTAAAATTGCCACATAAGGGGCCGATCACACCGAGCAAAACACTGTGGTGGACCTGTGGAGTGGGGGTGCGCAACCGGCGATTAAATTAATGGAAAACAACAATGGATTCATGCAGAGAGAGAGCAGCAAAATTAGCGGTTTGCAGGCTAATATAAGTGTAAGTGATTAGCATAAGCAATATACAGGTTAATTAAAGTGATGTCGGTTGTCATTTACGGTCAGTTAGAGTCAGTAAAGGACAGTAAAACATTTAGTTATTGTTGTCCAACCCCAGCAGTTCATATGGTGTTAGTTTGTAGTTTTATATACAGTGTTGTGTACATGCTAACAGACAGACAGCTTTATGCTGTCAAAAAGCAAGGAAGTGGTAAAGTAGTAAAGCCCGCCTCTTGCTGGATTTGATTGGCAGCCTGTGCCAAGTGTGACATTTACTAGCGGTGTGAACGGTGCGCCTTCCGCTGAAAAGTTGAGAATATTTTACATTTGAAGCGCTTCTAAAAACTGCTGGAAAAACAGGATGCACGGCACAAGAAGCAAAAGTTCACTCCAGGCACACTCCACCAGAGTAGAGCGCGGATCGGGACGCATTTTTCTGTCTGAGCCCGGCCCGTGTCCGACAGAGCAGTAACCGAGACCTGACCCGAGCCTGACAGGCATTAAGATATTTTAGTTAAAATCTTGGTTTTTTTCTCATACTAATGACACATGTACGTTTGTTTGTGTGGAAAGCCCGCTTTTATTAAGCAACTGTAGGAAGGCATTCGGATCAGCATCAGCGCACACGGGGCAACAAGCGCACGTTAGCACAGGCGCGCACCTACATAATAAGCTGTTTTAAAATTTAAAATGACCGAGCCTGACGCAAACCCAAACATAATTTCTAAATATCTGTCTCGGTTCGGGTATCCATCCTCTACACCATAGGAAAACAATGGCTTTGCTAGCGACGCTTCTCTGTGTGATCGGCCCTGTTCCATCCATTTTTGGGCAGTTTCATTCACAAAATGTTAACAAAAGAGTAAGAAGAAAACTAAAGTTACATCAACTTTGTTGATTTTGAAGAGTTTTAGAGGTAATTTACCTTTAAATGTGATATTTTCTTTATATGGGCAGTATCACATCACTGCAGGAAAATTTGCACCACTGTAAAAATCTTGTTCAGTTTTGGTGGGACCATGCCTAAAGTTTACACTAACCTTGCTGTTAATTCTGGATTTTACGGTCTAGATTAGAGCTTCCTGTTTAATCACAGTGTCCTTTTTCTAGTCTGGCTATCACCAGACCAAGCTCAATCTTTTAAGATTGAGCATTAGTCTGGGGAGTCTGCTTTGTATTTCCTACTGCACAAGAGGCGTGATCAACAGGCATATTCAAATGACTCTGTACGCAATTGGAGAATCCTTCAACCAATCAGAGCAACGGGCATAGCAGCAACAGCGGCATCAACGGGTTGCTGCGCTTCGGTTGTCGCCATGTTGAATGTAACCAAAAAGCTGCTTGCCGTCGCTTCTCTATCGTCATGGTGTCAAACCCGCCAATAGTGCGCCAGGTGGATAAGCCAGTTTGTGATTGGTCCCCGCAGATTTGAAACGGAAGCAGGATAGATTAATGTACAGGTTTCCAGCCTGAGTCTCCTCCTGTCTCACCACACCACAACACACTCCTTTCTTTTTCTCTCTCTCATCTAGATAATTCATCTTTATCTCTCACTGTCCCCCATCATTCCCTCTCTTTATTCTTTCATTATTTATTTTCTCCGAGGAATAAAGGAAGAAGCTACAAATGAACACTCCTCCTTCTTGCCTATATACACAATCACACACACAATCACACACACTCCGCTCCTATCATTTTGTTCCATCAAAGTTGGTCTCTTTACCCTCCCCTACGAAATAACCAGTGATTCAGTACTAAGAAGCTGTGTGTGTGTGTGTGTGTGTGTGTGTGTGTGTGTGTGCACACAGTGCAGTATTAAATGCATCTTACATGATTACAGATTTTTGACACATCTTTGGTTGGTGTTGAAATCTTCCTTTTTAGTGTAACAGTGTGACAGATGTAAAGAAGTAGCTGTGTCACACAATACCACTAGCCCTAAATACACACAAACACACACACACACACATACACACACACACACACACCAGTAGTAGTAGTTGGCTAAACTACAATACATTTAGCACCAGCAGTGTTTCAATCCCTACGGAATTTTTACTGAGACTGATACTGGAAAGTATGTTTAAAATACTTAAAAATAACATTTACAAATTTTAAGAGGTTGTAAAGTTGTGTGGTTGCCCAAATAAAACATCTTTGTGTGGCCATAAATTTGGCATATTTTTATCATGTAACTCTGGAAAGGTAGTAATCTGTGTGGGTTTGTGCATGCTGGTGCGTGTGTGTGTGTGTGTGTGTGTGTGTGTGTGTGTGTGTGTGTGTGTGTGTGTGTGTGTGTGTGTGTGCGTGCGTGTGCGTGCGTGTGTGCGTGCACGCGTGCGTGCGTGTATGTGTTATAGTACATTGTATTTAAATCACAGGTGGGTAAAACAGCAGGTCGCCATCATTTATCCTCAATGGTTTAGTCCACCCCCATATGATCTTAGTCATCACTGTTATTTAGAATGGGCTGTGCAGAGGTTGACAGGGTACACACACACACACACACACACACACACACACCTTTCAGGCTACTCTCCCCTGCCACACACAAAGCTACAGGGTGCACTGGTCAAGATGATTACTGTTATTTGGAAGTCTGGCCAGGAGGCTGAATTACTTGAACTCATAGTGGCTCACACACACACACACACACACACACACACACACACACACACAGTGAGAGGGAGTTACGCTACGTTATCTCACCATCGACTCAAATCCCCTCATACTGAATGAAGGATTACGAAAAAAGAAGAACGCTCTCTTTTCTTTTCATCTCTTTTCCCTCCCTTCTTCTGGTTTAGTGCTCTCGCCTCATTGCTTCTTTCCCCTCTTTTATTCACCAGTTGGCTTGTTTAAGCCACTCTCTCCTTTCTCTTTGTCTTTCTCTCTCTCTCTCTCTCTCTCTCTCTCTCTCCCTCTCCTCCGTTTCCCCTCACACTACTCTTTCATTCCCATCTCTCTCTCTAAGGTTGTGAACTTGCCCAGTAGGGGTCCCATACAATGAAATGAAAGAGCTTAGGGACCCGTATCACACACGCCCTGCACACATACACACATTTAAATGGCGGGAACAGCTGAACTTGCACTGAAACACACACACACACACACACCTCTCCCTGTCTCTATCGATCACACATACACACAAACACACACACACACGCACGCACGCACACACACACACCATACACACTCTGAAGGCCTATAGAGTCTAGATTGTGTGTGTCAGTGGGGGGCACCAGCAAATACACTGGTGTTAGAAAAGCCTCACTGCTGGAAGGATGAAGATTGAGAGAAAAGAAAGAAAAAGAGAAGTGTCCAGTGAGTCCAAGCCGTCTCTCTTTCTACAGGGAGTTGGGATATAAACTAGGTGAATGGAAGGCCATGTTTTTCTCACTAAAGTTTGTATTCAGTGTGGGAAAACATTCAGAAATGTATGAGATTCAAATGTAATCTCCCTTCTCCTTGAGATATTCTTCCTTTTGAAACAGGGACTTTGAAGCAGAAAATCAAGAACACTTGTGAGTGTGTTTCAGTGAAGTTTAGGAAATATCAGTAACACAAGATGAGTAAAACACCTCACAGTAAGGTGAAACAATTTCCCATTGGTCCGAGATTTAAAGACATACTGTTAAGATATAATAGAAAAAAAAATGAATACATTTTTTTTATTTCTGCAACTTAATCTGCATAAGCACTAGACTTTTATACTGATGTGACCTGCATGTGTTGAATGGTATTCGGGCATTTTGCCAGCATTAGTGTGAAGTGACAGTATGAGTAATGAGTACTACAGCAACCCAGCGATGTTGGAAAGTATGTGGAACTTGAAATGCATATCAGTAACATTGGGGCTTTACGTTAAAAGATGAAAGTATCTACATTAACAGCTGGCATAGGCAGAAATTGCAGGGGGGGCCAGGTGGGGGGGGGGGGGGTCAGGAAGTAGCCCATCTGAGGGTTGTCTCTCCTAAAAATATTATTAAAAACCATGCTGTGTTTTGCAAGTAATATAATGCTATATACTTGAAATAATTGTGTGAGTGGTAAAACAGGTAGTCTCGCACTGCCAGACATTCCTCCACAGCGCTGCAGAGGAAGGTCTGGCTAATCCACACAGCATTCCTGGTTGGGAGAAAAAACGTGCTCTGGTTTATTGGCATTTCTTTAAACCAATCATAATCGCCTTGGGTGGCACTAAGCGCCGGACGGAGCCACGGTGCCTCTGCAAAATAGTCTCAGGAAAGAACTTGTTTTTGTGGAACGTGTGTACGTTCAAAAGTAGTTTTAGTTGTGCAACAGAAAACTCAGATTGGACAGATAGTCTAGCTAGCTGTCTGGATTTACCCTGCAGAGATCTGAGGAGCAGTTAACCATAGTCCTCACAAATCCACCGGAGTTTAGAACGCCAACACAAAGAAAGAGGAAGGTAACTGACATCCGGCCGAAAAGAAGGACATACGGCGAAATTTCCAGCGGCAATGGAGCAACCCCGGAAGTGGAAGATCATGGGTATAGACTTTAAAACAGGGGACCAGTGTTGAAACCCATATCCAGTCTTTTTTCTAATCTTGACTAGTCGTTTTGGTGTCTAAACTTAACTGTCGTCACCACAGGACAGTCACCTTTTTGTCGGCTAAACTCAACTTCAGCGGCTGCTGAAAAGACCGTGACCTCCCGGTGCTCTGTACCCAGCTGACAGTCACCTTTACTCAGCTAAATTTAACTATAAAGACCTCTAAACTGAACTGTCATGTGACCAGTCCTCACGTGACGAACAAAGTTTGAATCGCTTCAGTATTTTTGGTCAATTTAGTCAACTTTTTCATTGAATCAGAGATAAACGTAGAGAAGGATAATGGCACAGTCTCCATGCTACACTGATAATAGTAGCAAGGCTTTCCTCTGTATACACATATCCTATACAGTAAGTACAATGTTTGCTGTAGTATTTGTGTCCCCTTCAAAAGTTGCTCTTGAGAAATTGTATGTTTATTGTCACCCACCAACTGATGAAATGTATGCCGAAACGTGTAAAAGTGAATTCTCTATTTGACTATGTGATCTTTGAAAAAGTTCTGTCAGCCGTGGAAAAAGAATGAAATGGAAACCACATTGAGACATTGTAGTGTGAAATGTCAGCTTCTGATCAGAGGTGCTGATGTTCATTCGCACCACAGTGTGTGTGGCTACACAAGCTTAACCCCTTAACGCCGACTGTCAATAGCGTGTGTATTCCCCCAATGCCGTTTTTTTTACATTCGATACATACCTAGGAACCTTTTGCACGCACTGGTTTCTCGTAGGACCGGTCGGAGTGGGAACTACATCCAGTTCACGGAAGCGAGATTAACCCTAACCCCTTAACCACAACCCCTAACCCTGACCCTTACCTTAAAAAGACTACTGTCAATGTTAGGGTGTAGGAGAGTGTTTTCTTTCTTGCTGTCAAGATTCATTTATTTGTCAATTACTTTGTGACATGAATAAAATCTACATATCTGAGATGGGAAAATGTCTTTTATTAATTTTACCATTTTGTAAAGAATTTTACCATGAATGCCTGTTGTCGCTAATTTGCATCATACCTACATTTATATCTATTCTATATGCTATAGACAAATTAACAATCTCAACTTAATTTAGCATCAGCTTGGAGCCAGAAACACACATAATAATTTTTGTTATATCCTCCTGAGACCCAGCCCATTGACTTATGTCCACTGTAGTGGACATTTGAGTTTCATTCCTCTCCTTGGAATCGTTTGTGCAAGTCTCTTAATTCCTGCTGTACTGTACAGAGGACATCCTGGGCTTTTCAGTGATGTGTTATTTGATTGGCTGGGAGGCCGGGAACCGCCTCTTTCTTTCAATCCAAAATGGACAGCATAGGAACAAGCACATTTTATGGAAAGATAAGAGATGAGTCAAATATTATTATTTATTTTATGATAATCATATATTTTCTTGTTCATTAAGGTGTTAGGAATCATATATTGAGTTCTGATAGAAACTACATTATGTATCTTTTGAAAAATTGGCATTTTATGAATGTCAATTATAGTGGACATCAGGACTATCTTCATGTAAATAATGACTCCACATCTACCAAATTTGTCTTTTTTCATACTCAAATGATCCTGTTGTCCACTACAGTGGACATTCTTTAAATAAATAAAAATAAAAAAATTTAAATTGTAAGATGTTTTTTTAACCTTAAACAGGTATGGAATCACAAAAAAATCTGATTAGGAAAAACAAAATTTTCCTCGGTTCTCAGGAGGATATAATTGTGAATAATTTCAGGCGTCACAGGGTTAAGGGACCCACTGCTTGTCCTATGAAGCACAGAGTCATGCTACACCACTGACCCACCTGTGTGAAACAAATCTCTCCGCAGTGTCATCTGCCATGCATGCCATTTTGTAAATTCTGATGGATCTTGATTGGCTGTCGGTGTTTCGTTTTGTGTCGTTGCAGTAGCAGGGTACCCCATAGCTTGACCCTGAGCGGGACCCCTGGCATTTACAATATAGACAGACAGATTGATAGATAGATAAAGAAATGGAGTAATGGATAGAGAAATGGATAAATACATACATACTGTACATAGGTACAAAGATAGATGCATAGCAATGGTATATACCAGGGAAATATGTAATAAAGCAGGTGCATTCAGGATTAAGGATAACTCTATATTTAATATGCTCATCTCCTTGTCAGTGGCCTCTATGCCAAAATCCATACTCCATTAACCTCTATGAGAGATGATGCTTATATCATTAGCTTGTGTGTGTATGTGGGTTGATGATGATGATGATGATGATGATGATGATGATGATGAAGATGTATAGGTTAATAAAATATTTTGGCTGCGTGCGGCTGTGTGTGTCATGACTAAATTAGTTATTTGGGGACAAGATTGTTTATCTTTAAATTTCAGAATCAAATGAGCTTATATGACAGACTGGTGTAATTGTATGACAGGAAATAAAGCATGCATTTCTGCTGTCCTTTCCTTTTATCTTATGCATGTATTTTTCTATACTGTTAAACATTTAGCTCATGCTTTCTTTTTCCTACTTTGTCCCCTCGTCAATATCAAATCCTTTCCTGATCTGATCATTTTTGATCATTTGTGGCATGAATTTGTAAAGTCTACTGAAATAACAAACCAGTGTACTACAGTACATACATGTATAGTACATGTGTTTTGATTTGTGGTCAAAATGGTTACTCTACAGGGAGCATGGACCTTTGCTACCTACTGTGACGGGCATTTAGTGCAATATCTGTGTGAGCAGCCACTGCAAACAGTTTGTTACATCACTCAAGTACCTCAGCGCACTGAATATTCTTTCAACCAGTTGGACCAATTAACGAGAGGTAGCTAACGTAACCTCCTTTCTATAAACCTTAACAGCATGATGGGTTTTTGTAAAGGGACACATAACTTGCTAATATTTAACAACTAATGCTGTGTGGATTTGTTTCTGCAGTCAGTAGCGCACAACAGAAGTTGACAGCACTTCTGTTAGAAGTGCCCACTCTCAGTTGTCAGTCAACCGATGCCAAGGGAAATGAGCCACTCAGAGTCTTAAAGCTCTAGTGCGTAACTTTTTGATATTAATGAACGTCCGTTACATTCAAGCCATTGCTAAATGAGTTGCTACAAAGCTAATTAAGACTATCAGCTCCACACAACTCTCTCTGGATTTCTCAGCATGGCTATGTTCAGAAGATTGGGTGGTCCGGCGACTTTCATGCGCAGAAACTCGAGTAAAGATAATTACCTCTTCCATCTGTCCATCACGTTTTTTTTAATCCTCCGTGTCCTCCTTGGCTACTAGCTACTGTGTACCCGCTATAGCTTTAAGGTGTAGACGTTTAAAAGAAACAGAATAAAACATTTTATCCTCCTTTTAAACATTTAAATTTCTATATTTTCTCACACAAACATTGAGGAGAATTTTAATTTTAAATTGACTTAAAGGGAACACCTAATTGATGTATAACTAATTCCGTAAGAGTCACAGGGTCGCCCATTTTATAACGTCCACAATTGCAAAACAAGTGACTGATTCCATCGGTGTTGTGACCAAGATTGGCCACCTCAATTCTGAAATGTAGATTGTGTCAAACCACCCAACCTAAAACTACATTCGATAGTGGAGTGCAGTGTGCAGTCAGTATGAAAAGCACATGGTTCTTGAATTTCATGGTAAAGCCTGAACCATGCCGTGGGCCTATTACATGCTCTACCGAAGGGATCATACTGTTAGCTTTCTGCTCAGCAAACAGAGCTCGGCTTTCTTGGGCCTGGATGGAGGTTACTGTGTAAACCAAAGCTCATCTTGATGCCAGTTTTAGACTGAATGAATCTCCCCGTTTCCCTCTTCATTGTTCTGCTCCAATAGGCGCGTGCTCTTTCTTTTTTTACCCAACCCTAAAAAGGTAAGATATTCTTAATTTTTGGGGGCTAGGCATGGAGTCAAAGTCACAGCTGGTCCAGAGAACACCACACTCATTTTTACTAAAGTCAGCCTGCCTCAGCGTTGCTGAAGCAGGTGTGTCTGTATCGATGCTCTCTGTGTGATCATCCCCTATCCTCTGGTGGCATTATGCTCCGTCTCTTGTGCAGTAAAGTCATCCAAACGGAGCTCATGTTGTTCTGTCGATCCTCTCTTTGGAGAACAGGAACAGAGGACATTTAAGTGTTCTATAAAATATTAGAGGCAGTAGTTGAGGTTTGTGTGTGTCCGTGCTTGTGTATGCTCACACAGTGAAAGCTGCCCATGTGTGAAATATTGGAATGAATGTCAGTTTCCTTCCAAGTGATTGCCTCAATCCCTTGTTACGTAGATATTTCTAGAAAGACTAACAGTCATGCACAAACTGTGTGTGTGCGTGTGTGTGTTTGTGGATAAATTGTAAGGAGTGTGAATTATGTAGGCCCTATTATAAAGGTTGTGTTGTATGTTATCATTAATATTAATGTGTTTAAATGAAGATAGCCATGTTAAATAACTGGACAGACTGCTCTCTACTGTTTTGGTGTATTATTAATGTATTTACACCAAAAATATATTTATTTCTTAGCATTTATACTGATTTAACCTCATGTTAAATGTACACCTCATCTAACACCTGTATTAATAAATAAATAAATAAATAAATACTATGTTGAACATCAGAGAAAGAAATAATACCATAGAAATAACAAAGAAAAAAAATTAATATTTAAAATAGTAGAAATGATTTAAATATAATTGTAAGCAGATTTGATATCAGTTTAATTATTCAGATGTGACATTTGTACCCTAATTTATCTGAATAATCTACAGTGAATAATAAAGATATCAGAGAATACTTTTTTTATTGTCCTGCAAAATAATTCGTGTTAAATTACTGTACTTTTCTCACAGAAATATACGCAGCTGCAGCGTTCTTTAAACACGCACGCATTTGACTAAACGTGTTCTTTTCGATTCATTATTTGTATTAATTTAGCTCTAATTGTCCACATTACAATTTCAATTACGATAGGCTACATTTCCAGAATAATGTGACAGAAATTGTGGACCTCCGTGTGTGTGTGTGTGTGTGTGTGTGTGTGTGTGTGTGTGTGTGTGTGTGTGTGTGTGTGTATCACACCATGCCTGTGTATGCCTGCCCGCATGCTGCCGGGTCCTTTTTAGTTAAGCCTAGTCACCCCCCTTTCTTTCTCAATACCTTTGGTTTATACAGCTGCCTCAAACCCAAACTGCGCGAGCGTGCACACACACACACACACACACACACACACACACACACACACTGTGTGTGCAAATGTGTGTGAGTGTATGAGAGTGAGAGAAAGAGAGAGATCATGTGTGAGCGGCTGAGAGGTGTAGTTTCTGTGCTATGAATACATATGTGGTTGGGAAATCGGGGAGATCAGAGCAAAAGAATGCAGAGAGAGAGGGAGTGTGTGTGTGTGTGTGTGTCAGAGAGAGAGAGAGAGAAAGAGAGAAAGAGAGAGAGAGACAGAGACAGAGAAAGAGAGAGAGAGAGAGAGAGAAAAAAAGGCCCTCCTCCTCTCCCTCCACACATCCACACCTCCAGCCTCCAAAATGCAGAAATCCCGCCTCTCCCTCTCCCTCTCCCTTCACTCCTCACCCCCTCTCACTCTTCTCTCTCTCTCTCACCCTCTGTGTCAGCCAATCCCATTCTTCCCTGGGCTCCGGCTGTCCTCGTGGCTCCGCCTCCCTGCTCGCTCAGCCAGCAAGGAGAGCTCCAAACTTACAGAAGCAAAGAGGGGGAGAGAGAGAGAGAGGGAGAGGGAGAGGGAGGGAGCGACGCGGACAGGCACACTCACAGCAGCGGTGGCAGAGGCAGAGGAGAAGACGGCGCTCTCACACACTTACACGCACACGCACACACACACACACACACACAGGAGCAGCGGCAGGCAGAGGGAAAGAAACCGGAGTAGAGAATAGAGGAAGAGAATTATGCATTTCCTTTAACTGACAGAGAAGAGAAAAAAGAAGGGGAAAAGAAGAGAGAAAGCAGGGGCTTTGTGTTTTTTTTTCCTCCAGTGTTTTTCGTTCTCCATCCCTACTTGGAGCGCAGAGGCTGGATGAAAACAAGAAGTGAGAGAAAAGACTGAAGCGGTCCTCCCCCTGCAGATAGAGAAAGACAGAAGCCAGAACAAACCTCATAAAACAGGGCTTGTGCTTTTTATATCTTTTCTAAAGAAGAGAGGGGAGAAAAGCGGGGGAAGACAGAGACGGAGGTGTATTCCTATTTTCCCCCTCAGCAGCAGGACGACTCGGAGTGTTCATGTGTGCCTGAAAGGATCCTATGTGTTTTTTGGGAGCGTTAACCCTTTAAAGCGGGCGACACTGGAGTACGCACACAGACAAGGTAGACGACCCAATTTATTTTTTTTGTCTTCTTTTCTTCAAGCTACACGTTGTGTCACGCGCGTGTGTGCGCGTGCATGTGTGTGAGACTGTGTCAGTATGTGTCTGCATGCTTTGGGAAATTGCTTGGTCTCTAGTCAATTGCCTCTCATTGTGTGAATTCACTGACTGAACGTAAACTCGCAGTCAATCAGTGTGTGTGTGTGTGTGTGTGTGTGTGTGTGTTAAAATAGTGCCAAACGGGGCCTCATGATTTGATTTGGTAAGAAAGTAGAGGGAAAACCTGTCTTTCCATCTGAGCTGAGCACCGTCCATTTTCTCTTCCCATTTTCCCTTTCTTGTCTTTCATTTTTCTCTTTTTTTTCTCAATCTCAATCTTTCTCTCATTCTTTTATTTTCACCCTCTTATATTATTTCTTCACCCACTGCCTTTGTGCTCTCTCTTTTGGCCCAATCCCTCTTATTTCTCAAAGTCTTGGCTCTGGTCACACTTTCCAAACTAAAGTCTATAAGGTTAAATCAAGCGGCAAGTTAGTCAGTAAGCCGACACTCAGCAGTCATTTTTTGATTTTTTGCACTCACTCAGTCACTTACTAGTACACATGCCAACCGGTAATTTAGTATTATCAGCTCATGTTCATCTAAATCACTGTCAGCTTCTTCTTTAAGGCTGCCAATCAATGAGTGACTACTTTCTTTTATCTCTGTGCTACAGTCCTCTCACGACACACACACACACACACACACACAGTGACACACACACATGAATAAATATTTCAGTGGTTAATCATATAGCAGCATTAGCCTCAAGGTCTGGTTATGATTTTGAGGCCGTTACGTAGGGGCAATATTCAAAGGGAATGGAGATGGGGAATATTACCTTAATTAGGGTACCAATCAATGTGGAGGACATAATGGGAAACATTCAGGACAAAGTGCTGTCAGTCAAAGTTGTTGGCAAAGATACCAAAGACATTTCGGGCCCCTAAATGTCTCCTAGGGACCAGTGTTTTTTTGGATTTAGTTCCTCCTCATGCAGAGTAGAAATGTTGCCTGTGTCTGACGACGAAACACAGCCCTGCTGTTAGTCCTGCTCTCACAGTTCATGATGTGGTGGTGAAAGATTCTGCCCAAGCAATGATCTACATCACGTTGATCAAGTTGATGTCAAGGATGGACATTTTGAATTTACACCCGCAAGTTTCTCGTCCTCCTTCGAAGATGGACTGTGAACTTAGACACGAAGCAGCCAGCACTTATGTTAATTATGTTTTTCATTTGTTCTTATTTTATCTTTTAAAATTCAACTTAAAGTTGATGCTACCTACCATGATGTGTAGCTTGAATTTATACTACTGTATACACTTATCGTATCCAATACAGAAATTGTGTAGCAGGCCGATACTGACTCAAATAGGTGGATAAGGTATTGGTAACAATCCAATTCAAATTATCATTATTCAATTTATTATTTTAATGATAAATAACAATTTAGTAAATTTATATATATGTATTTATTTGTTACATTTAGTTTTACAAAGCAATGTTTAAGTCAAGCTTAGTGTTGACTTACAAATTAAAGAATGTCACTTCCACACAGTGAGGCATACAGCTGCTTATTAATTAAACACCCAACCCGAAACCCAGGTAATAATAAAAAGATCCAGATCAGTGCATCCCTAACAAATGTTCATTCAGTTGTTGGAGTACCATTCTGGAAGCCAAAGAAGGCTACAGTGAGTCAGATTACTTTGAAATGATCACAGTTTTATATATGTAAATTCACTGCACTGTTGCTTTTCCTTTTACCTCAGCGAAAGATCAAGACAGGTCGGCCAACATGCTTTGGTGCTCAAAAGCTGGGTTCTGTACATGAACTGGTGACACGTGACGCTGTATTCTAACTTTAGTTATTAGGCCCACTAAACCGAAACCAGCAATTTAGCACATTTGTCTTCAATTTCTTGTGTGATATTTATATATTCTATTCAAAAATACCATGTGTATTTTTTCAGTGTACATTAGTCTATTTTATTTGTATTTATTTTTACACATGATCTACAGCTCAAATGTAAACGCTGCTCTCTAAGGTTTAATGAAAAAACATCTGTCCTTCTGTCCGATTAAATGTAAAAAAATAAATATGTACAACTGAATAAACGGAGAGAATGATGAACTGAATGGGATCATGGTTATACCTTGCTGTCTGTCACCTTGCCAGAAGTAAACTGTATTCAACCCAGTAAAAGGAGGGGTAACCTCGGAGAGCATCAGCCCATCGAATATGGCTTTCTGACAGTTTAACGCTTCTGCTTTTAGCAGTGTGTATTGTGAACGACATGTTGATTGTGTGTGTGTGTGTGTGTGTGTGTGTGTGTGTGTGTGTGTGTGTGTGTGTGTGTGTGTGTGGTGAGGTGAGGGTTAGGGTGGCTGGACTGCTCAGACACAGAAAGAGAAGACGGGCTTTAGCTCTTTGCCTAATCGCTTCCAGACACAGAGATTTGCATTCCATTACTTTCTGTGCGTGCGTGTGTGTGTGTGTGTGTGTGTGTGTGTCTTTCTCTCTCTTTCAGTCTTCTCCTCTTACTGCCCCCCCCCCCCCCCGTTACCTTTTCAATTAGAAACATAAATTTTGAGACGCTTCTAAACTTGTGCATGTGAGTTACGAAGCAGAAGAGGAAGTAGGTGATGGATTAAAGGAATTAAACTGTCACAGCGAGAGGAAAAAATTCTCAAAAACGACTGTGGATGGACAGATCGTAAAGAAAAGAGGGCAGAGACGATGGTAGAGAGTAGAACATGTGTAACTGATTAAGATTCCAGCGGGCCTATTACGAAGGATAAGATGTCAGCGCGAGAATAAAGGGGCTATAAAATTATATATCCTTTTCATATCAGATGGTCTGAAATAGTCGGTTACTGAAATGTGTCTGAGCAGAAAGCAAAAGACAGGTGCAGATAATGTGAAGATGTCACAAAGAATAGGAGAATTATTTTCTGAGTCCAGTGGTAGCTTAAAAAAAAGATGATGATTTGTAGTGGTGTATGTGTGTGTGTGTGTGTGTGTGTGTGTGTGTGTGTGTGTGTGTGTGAATAATCGTAAGAAAGTGGCAGAGCCTTTTTTCACATGTCCTGTGATAATAAATAATTACATTTCCCTGGATATATTTGACGTGTTTGTCAAGGTGATTTTTACGTGCACATATTTGGGCTTTTTCTGCTTCTCAGGAATGTTTTAGTGGATTAGGCCGACTGCGAGTTTCAGACCAACCGCTGTGAGAGAAAATGCAGTCAGTCAAGCAGCACAGACAGCTGCCACATTCCACTGGTGGAATGGAACACCTAAAAAGTACAATTTGGTAAAGTTAGGATACAGCAGCACATTAATGAAGTTTTGACTGTATAATTAAGGAGCACATTCAATGTGTTGGTGTTCATACAACATGAGGCCTCATTGGCAAATTATAAAACTAGTATTATAATTATTATAGTCACAGCATGACAGAAAAGGGAAAAGAAGGGGATTTGAATACGGTATGTTTAATGACATGCTATTACAACAACTGAGTAATATCTTCTAATTATACTGTACAAAACAAAGACGTTTCATTTGAATGGAAGTGGAGCTGTGAACTAATTTTACTTTTTTCAAACTTTATTTTTTTAGTAATGGACTGAACTGAGCAGCTGAATAGACCTTTTTCACGGCAGACATGTTGACATGTCGTAGTAGGAATACATAAAACATAGTAGGAAAAGCACAGGTGTGTTCAAAACCATTACTGATGACTGGATTCCATAAAGTAAATTAAAAAGTCTTAACATGAATCCAACATATTATTAGCAAATATAAATCCCCGCTGATGATAGGCTTACTGGCCTATAGGTAAGGTAGTCACTGAGGTAGCCATCCACAGATACAGTGCATCCTAAGGATTCAATGTGACACATGTATTTTGAACATTATTTATAAAATCATGCCAACAATTAGTAGGGTATTTTAATATATTGGAGAAATCTATGCACAAAAAGGTATGTATAAAGGCTGCAAGTTAAGGTAGGCCTAGTTTAATATGCCACTTCATATTATAAAATATATGTAGTAGGGGGTCCCTGCTCCGTCTCTCTTTCAGCTAGGGGGTCCTTGGCTTAAAAAATGTTGAAGACCCCTGCTCTAGTACATCAGAAATAATAGACTATTTCCTTTAAATGGCAATTACTAGCCAATTTTGAATGAATAAAGTTAACTTTCTGTGCATGTCTGAAACCTTATATGTTGCTTGAAGGGAGCACGTTTTGGCCATATTTTTAGTAAAGCCACCAGTGTCAGTATCAGTCTGAGGGTGCACCTACAGGCCTTTTAGAGCAGAGCTGGCCTCTGGCTTCAACGCTCATCTACAGCATCTGGCAGTGCGAGCTTGTCGTCGTGGCACGGTGCAAGCCTTTGGAAACAATAGCTTTCAAAGCACAGCGGTGCTGTTGCCTTTGGTCTGAAATGCCCTTTAGAGAAAGAAATGCAGAAACAAAGATGCATGGCTTTCAAATTTTAAAGCCACAATAAACGATGCACGTTGCATCCCATTTACAGTTTGGTACATAACCACTAATGGAAACTAGACCCAAGTGCTACTGCAGCTTGATGTCACTTTTGATTGGATTTATTATTGTCTTTTGAAATGTGTGTTATTCAACAATGCGCAAGCAGTGCAAGTGTGTTTGTGTAAGTGTCACCGTGCGGATGTGATGCTGTGTGATTTTCTTTTGCTGCAGGTTTTATCAGATTATTATGGACGTATCTGCAGATTATAGCCGACAGTGTATTTGTGAAGGACTGACCACTGGGGCAGACAATGTGACCAGCCAACCATTATATGGCCTGCTGGATCCCAGCACTGCTGCAGTTAGAGGAACACTCACACACACACACAGGCATGTATGTTGCTGCACGGATATGTACATATTCACATGAGCAACCATGCGTGGGATGCAGGAACACACACATTGTTCTAGTGTTTCTGTCCAAGTTTGAGAAACAAGCTGCCAGTGTGTGTGTGTGTGTGTGTGTGTGTGTGTGTGTGTGTGTGTGTGAGTGTGTGAGTGTGTGAGAGAGAGGAGATATTCATCCTGCTTTAAGGAACTTGACTCTCCTATCTCCTTAATTTCTCATTCCTGCACTTTTCTTTCGTTTATCTCTATCACTCTCTTGCACACACACACACACACACACACTCAACCCCATATATCTCGCTCTATGTCTCTCTCTGTTGCTCTCTCTCCACAAATAGAGCACTATCTCCTAGCAACAAGGCCTTTGAGAGTGATGTGTGAGATAGATTGGGTGTCTGTGATATAGGGGCCTGTGTGTGTGTGTGTGTGTGTGTGTGTGTGTGTGTGTGTGTGTGTGTGTGTGTGTGTGTGTGTGTGTGTGTGTGTGTGTGTGTGTGTTTTAAAGCTAGAAAGATGATGAAAGTCATCCGAGGAAGGACATCACTTTGAAACAGGAGTTAAGGAATGAATGTGAGTCAGGCTTGCTCTTGCAAGTACAGTTATGTGTGTGTGTGTGTGTGTGTGTGTGTGTGTGTGTGTGTGTGTGTGTGTGTGTGTGTGTGTGTGTGTTTCTGCGTGTGTCTGTGCACGCGTGTGCGTTTGTAGTAAATTTCCTGATGGACTGCTATTACTCAGAAAATAAAAAGTTTCAGTTATTCCTAAAATGCCCTGAACCACACGCTCGCACACACACACACACACACACACACACATGCATGCACACTGATATGCTGTAACATTATTCTTTTGCTATGCATATTTGAACACAAGGATTTACAATAGTTTGCACATGACACTGACCCGTGGCAGCACAAAGGTCAAGCTCAGTTTTATTATTTTGGCCATATTTCCCCTTTTTATTATTTCCATTACATACAAGGGCATTTATAGTTCATTCATCATAAGAGCGTAGCTGTAATGTGTATAAGGGGGGGTGTATGTGTGCCTTTGGACTGCTGTGTGAAAGTGTGTGTCTGTGTGTGATGTACCTCACACGTCCCTGAAAGTGTTTGTGCATATTTTAGTGTGTGTGTGTGTGTGTGTGTGTGTGTGTGTATATATACGTGTATCTATGTACTTTGTATCTGTGTTTTTCAGACAGCTCCCGTGAGAGAGCACAGCACCATTCCTTCTCATCATTAATTCAAAAGGACAAATTGGAAAAAAATGAACATTCTGCCTCTCATTTCAGTAGTGGAGACAAATCAAAAGAAGCCGTCAAAGTGTCCACATTATTATCAGTCATACTGTGAGAGGTGGTGTATGTCCGGACCACAACAGGAACGCCATCTACAGTATTTTACACACACAGTGAGAGAACTATTCAGGCCTCTTGTGCTGCAGAAAAAAAATTGATACGTACCGGTATATTTGATCTAAAAGTATACACAGTAAGTGTTTCCTCATTTGACAGTATATTCACATTTTCTTGTGTTGCAGAAGTAGTTGCAGTAGTAGTAGAATGCACGTGGAGAATATGATGCCACATGTATGTTTCATGAAAGCATAGTGGAAAATTAACAAATAAAACATGCAGAAGTATGAAGATGTGCTTAATGATTTTTTTTTTTATCAAACAATATACAATTAACATTTACACAAATTCAATTAAATGCATAATTGCTTCTTAAAATTGTTGCTAATTAATTTTCTGTCAGTTGACTCATCAATGTATCCATTAATCGCATCAGCGCTTTGTAACTGCTTTGCATTGATCCCACTCACCCATCTTTTTTTGTGATTGAAATAGTTTTTTGTTGCAAAGCAGTAGTAGTAGTAGTAGTAGTAGTAGTAGTAGTAGGCATATTAAAACAACTGATGTTTTCAATTTAATAATAATCATAATAATAATAATATTATTATTAATAATTCATTTAAATTGAATGTTGTATTCTGTCCAGTAGGAGTGGGAATCACCAGAGGCCCCACGATACCCCACTTTTTTTTCCCCCAACTTCAAATGATGTCCCCCAAACGAAAACTTTGTCAACATCTGTTTCAGGATCAATTTCTTTTTGTTCATCTTACTTCGATTTTATTTAATAGTTTTAATTAATTAAAAAAAGTTAGCCAAAAAGTTAAATTCTCATGTGCAATTTATATAATAAAAGATCGTCACTTGGCGTCCGTGTATTGATACAGCATTGCCACGAAAAAAATATCGCGATGCTATCCTGTATCCATTTTCTTTCCCGTCCATACTGTCCAATGACCCAGTCTGTTTGTAGAGCGTCACAATATATCAAAAACTATATATAAAAGTACTACGTTGTGTAACGAATGAGTTGTACATGTACATTTGTGAAAAGTTTATTGGCTACCTAATTGATGAATAAGTTTGCCCACTTTATACAGATGTGACATGAAGGTAAACAGCAACCTTTGAGTTTCTCTAGAGCTCTTGGCCTTTCTTTTTCTCCACCTTTCCCACATTAAGTTCTATTATTATCATTCTTATCACTCATTTCCACTTTATCACTTCCTGTAGAGCATCGTAATATTAGGAAGGGGAGAAAGAAAAAAGAAGCCGGAATATATAGGCTAGTTTACACAAGGCCGAGAGAATAAAGAGAGGGAGCGGGCTGAGTGATGAGGTGCTCGCTGACTAAGTGTTTCTTATCATAGACTGAGTCCAGATGGTTTGCAAACACACCTCCTCTCCATCCTGTTTCTCGCTCTCTGTTGTCCTCCCTCCCTCTCTCTCTGTCCCCTATCCTCTTCCCCGTTACTCCGCTACTCTCCCTATTTCCTTCATTTCTTCACACGTGTAATCCCTTTTTTCCTTGAATAGTTGTGTGTGTGTAATTCCTGTGTGACCACGGTATAAATTGTGTACCGCCTTGGATAAACGCTGACCATGTCAGTGATAATACAGCCTATTTTCCAGCGAGGTGCACTGCACACTGGATCGCTGTCAGCCCCAATTGCGAGGGCTGTTTTACGCCGTGACAGCCCTGTTGTAGCCGCCATGACGCACGGCAGGACAAAATGCTGCTGAAGAACAAAGTCATCCAGTAAAAAGAAATATCACCACTCAGCTACAGTCCCATTTTAATAATTCATGCATTACACCATCGCACTTTTCCTTTCAGTTACATCATGAAAAATAACTTCAAACCCAACAGCACTGATTTTAGAAATACTTAAACGTGAGACATTAATATATTACATAGATTAGAGAGAGTCATGACAGTTGAGGAGAAAGAAAAGGCAGAAAATTGGGAGAACAAACTGGTATCAGAGTAGCACTAACAAAAACGTATACACACACACACACACACACACACACACACACACACACACACACAGGACCCTTGTATCACTAGCAGGCTCCTTTCAAGTCTTATCTAGCTGTAAGAAATGAAGAAAGACGATGTGACGGGAAAATGAACCATGAGCACCTGGAGGTGGTGGTGTCTGTGAGTGTGTGTGGGGGGGGGGGGGGTGGAGTTTGCCTGTGCCTGCTGCTTGTCTGTGTGTGTTTCTATTTCTATTGTTGGACTGCAGCGATGTGTTTCATCTGCTCTGCTGTTAAGCATCCTGCAGGGAGCCATTCCCCCTGTTTGTTATAACGAAGCCGAACATATCAAGCAACTGACGACTAATCTGCTCATTTGTATCGTTTATGTAAATACATTTTTAATGAATAGAAACACAGTTGTATTGTTTTATTTTTCTACAATTGTGCTACTATAATGCACAAAGTTGGCATTAGGTAGGCTTACATCAGGCTTACATCACGACCCCAGGAAGTGTGCTTAGCTTTGGAACCAATGTGACATAGCGGCAAAACAGTGGAATTACAACTTCCCCGTCCTGCCCCTCCCCGCAAAATGACTCGTTTCACTATCAGAATTTGATCCATTTGGTCCGATGACATTCGGAAAATCTACAAGACTAAGAAGATTAAATCATTTAATTCCCATTCAAATTAGCAGAGCGCTAAACCGGAAGTGGCCGGCGGAGGTCTCTATGGGCCCAACAGTGCGGACGCAGTGCCAATCATCTTAATTTCAAACACGCATGGAGTCAGAGTCAAGAGATGCTGTTGGCAAGTCGGAGCATGCTCTTCTTGTGGGTTGTTTGAAAGGAGTGTGCAACAGGTTGATCAACGATCTCAGCGCAAACTTTGAGTGGATTGTATGATTTAGTTTTAAGTTGAGCAGATAGGCCGCTGAGCCAGGCTGTGCTGCAGTACAGCACCACCCGGACTAGCAGTCAGTCTGACGACATGTTGCCGTTCGTAACGCTAGATTTGGTTTATCGAAGACACTAGCAAAGCAACACGGCACAGACGATAAGCACAGCAGAGAACGCGGATAGGTCGGACCTCCGTGTAACTACATGTCTTTAAATGTTACAGTTACGGCTGGAAATGACGACAGAAATAAACACATTTGCCAATTTCACATCTCTCCGCAATTCAAATCAACGGCCATTTGTCTCCCGGGAAGTGCCGTTTGTGTTTGCGCGACGTCATGGTGATTCAGTGTATGGCGAAATCTCTGTGTGAAAGGGCATTTTGTTTCTAGTTAGCAACCTCTACTTCTTCCACTCTGTTTACTTCCGGATTACAGCCATGCGTAGCCTATAGCGCCAACTTCTCACCAAACTATTTTGTGCCTGGTTTATTCGCTCCAAACCAGTTAATGGAACCACCTAATTCGCATTTCTGTTTTGTGACAAATGGAAACATGACTACATGCCACTTCACAGCTTCAGCTACAGTTAGAAACTAAGAGAAAGTAGTGTTGATTTTTTATTATTATGATGTTGATGATTATGAATACATCCGTCTTCTCAACAGCCCAATAGCTTCAATGCATAAATGTTTGTGTTTCCGGAGGCTTTTGCAGCTGAGTGACGGCCACACACAAATGCTCACAGACACACAAACCGCATCCACTCCTGTTTGAATTGAAAACTTTGACCATTGTTATTTCATTTTATTCATATTCCATAAAGTTACTCAGTGCCTCCCTTGGGTAGAAAATAGGACGCTTAGATCTCAGTTGAATGTCAGATTAATGAAACGGTTCACATGGAGCAGCAGCAGCACCTACCCTGCGCTACGTTTACCACCAGTGACTAACTCAAGAGTTTACACTGCTACTTCACCATACAGCTTTCCTGGAAAAGGCATTTTGTGTTATTTATGGAACTAGTGTTGCTTACAAACACAGTGCTGCAGTAGTTTATTCAAATACTGTATATATAAATGTGTATACAATAGGCTTGGGCTGCAACCGTAGAAATACAATGGATTCCATTTTATTTCATATTTTATTTCATCCATTTTATTCCTTGTTTTTTTCATAACCGATTAATAATTAATATAGATTAATATATTTACAAAAATAGTTGGCGATTGATTTAATAGTTAAGTTTATGTCTGAGTTTATTAAAATTGAGAAATCACTCCAAATCAAGGGAAGGTGTACTAGAGAGAGAGAGAGAGAGAGAGAGAGAGTGTGATTGAAGTAAACAAAAAAGACAAATCTGCGGAAGCAACTGCGTACAGAGAGCTGCATAAACACACACACACACACACACACACACACACACACACAGACACTTAACCCTGTGTCCTTGTTATGGTTACCCCCTCCTCCTTTACCCCTCCTCCTCCCTCTCTCCATCTCTTTTGTTTAGTCATGTCAGGGGCAAGGCAAGGTCGCCATCCCAACAGGCCATGGGGTCAACTTACAGGAAGTGTGTGTGTGTGTGTGTGTGTGTGTGTGTGTGTGTGTGTGTGTGTGTGTGTGTGTGTGTGTGTGTGTGTGTGTGTGTGTGCGTGTGCGTGTGCGTGCTCGTGCGTGTGACCTGTGCTGACATATGTGGTTTTGTTAATGCGGTGTTGTGGTTCTTTAACCTTAAAACGGATTGTGGTGGTGATAGCTGGACACACAGACACACAAGACGGCCCATTTTTACCCGACACACACACCAAAACCCACCCACTGGCCACTGCCGAGGGGTTAGGGTGAGCAGAGAGACGATGACAGATACAGTGTGTTTATCTTTTATCAGATTTGCTTGATCTGCAGCACTGTTTTATCTGCATGGCCTGTGTGTGGAAGAACACATATGTACATGTGTTTGTGTATGTGCGCATTATTGTTAATAAGTGTGTATCTGAGTGCATGTCTGTCTGTGCAAGCGTGTGTTTGCTTTGTACCTTGACATGATTCAATATTACTCTCCTGTTCCCCCCTTCTCCCTCATTCCTTCTTCACTTTTATTCATTTCTCTCTGCAGTTCCCTCTATCTCTCTTTTCACTGATTTGCTTTCTGGTTGGATCAAGAATTGCTATATCTGACCACCTGAGGAAATGTCATAACAACATGTTTGGGGAGGGGGAGGGGGGGGGGAGGATTTACATGAATAAAATAATATAGAATTAATTTGATGTGTGGCTGGTTTCTGCTGCTAGATTTTAAGCCTCACTGCCAAAGCTACTATCTTAAAACAGATTTCCACTGTTGCCAGATCTGATCACTCATTCTTCTTTATTCTAGGAGTAATCTACTCTTTTACAACCCTAAAAGAAGGATCACGAAGGTACTACATATAAGTTGTACAGTGTGTGTTGGAATAGTAAGTTATAGTGATTACAGCGTAGGATCAAAAGTAGCATTAACTGTATATTGTGTGGAGGTTGCATTTTTCTGCTCTGTCAAGGCTTGGAGAGAAATTGCTACAATTTGCCCTCTCCATAATGGATTTGATTATTGAGCTTTAATGCAAAATGGCCGCTCTAGAAAGAAGCTATTTTATGCACACATGACATCTACATCTCACACATTAAATCCATTAACTGCACACATACAGAAACTGACTCTGCGAAGGTGTTGTGCACACAAGCAACTACTATCATTGTAACACAATGTGAACATTCACATACCCAAACTGTACTGCTGAGGCGCCAGAGCTTAATGAGATGCAGAATGCCGGTAGGGAGCTTAGCACCAATTTTACCACATATTGAGCAGTCAAACTGCCGTAACTAATTTACTGCCATCGCAGTATTGGCTTAATATTCACTTATGACCACTTAATGGTAAGATGCTGTCAAATTAGGAGTAAATGGTGCATGTGTAAAAGTGGCGTTTGTTTCACAGGGGATAGTATCAAATCTGTCTTCACCTCCAATGTTTTATATGAAATACTTTTTGCACACGTTCCACAGGAATAAAAAAAAAGATCAAAATGGCCAATGCTATGTCTTGTGCAGAGTGGACAGGCTTGTGATAGAAAACTAGTTCTTTAGACATCAGACATACAGTATATTGAATGATTAGTTGTGTTGCCTCATGGGAAGTTTCTCAATTTTAACATTTTTATTTGGGATCGACCGATACTGTTTTTTCAAGGCCGATACTGACACTGATTATTAGTAGTTAATGAAACCGATAACCGATATTTGGAACTGATATGCATTTACGGTGAAAATGGAAATCTTTAAGTCAAAATTTCGAAATGTTACAAACTCAAACACAACCAGGGCTCCAGACTAACTCTTCACTTGGAGCGCAGTGGCCCCCAACTGAAAGTTTTAGGGTCACAACCAGAAAATATAGGGGCACACACCGTAAATCAACACGTTAACCAAATATTCACATTTCTACTAATTTCCACTGTATTACTAATAAACACTTTGATAATGGAAATTACAATGTGCTGTTTCACAAATTTACCGGTCGCACATGTGCGACTGGATGTAAAATTCAGTCGCACACTCTCAAATTTTGGTCACAAAATGCAACCATTTGGATGCAGTCTGGAGCCCTGACAACACTTTGTTTAAATGCTTTAAGCAATTAGAAGCTTTCAACATAATAACCAATAATTATCCAGTAACAGAGAGTCAGATAGTGTTGTGGGCGGGACATGGAGTCAGACTCAGTGGTGAGTGAGGGACAGACACAGAGCTGTAGCAGAGCCTCTTTTTAATTCATTAACTTTATCAGGCAAATAAAACGCCTACAAATATTCTGCACGCTGCCAAAAAATCCCTAATTTTTACACATTCAGTTAATGAAGAATATGAAGCTCACCAAGTGTACATACATTTGTATGAAGCAACATGTTTGATAGAGCATTTGAAGCTTCCCAACCCTGTGCCAGCTGTACTCTTCTCTCGGTCTGGGAACGCTCAGCCTGACAGCGGAGGGATATTTCAGGAGCTAGCCCTGAGCTATACTTTGCTAAATGTCTTGCTCATGCCCTTTTAGCCGCAAAGGGAATAGAACTCAAAACCTTTGCAGTGCTAGTGCCTTGCTTTTGGGAATGGAACCGCTAAACATGTCTTTGTTCGAGGACATTGGCACATACCCATCTCCCATACTCATACACGCTCACATTTCTGAAATACAGAATATATAACAAAATCAAATGGAACAATGCTTGGGAATTACTTACTGTACTTCCTCACCTGCAGATACACACACCCCAACAGCCACATTTCTCAGCTTTCCCCCCTTTTTAATTACACTCTCACAGACAGGTTTATTTAATTTATGCATTTCATTTGAATATGTGCTGCAGTAGAGTGGGTATGGCTTAACTGTAGTCTCAGGATATAATTACATTTTCTCTAGTGGATAGAGACCGAGACAGAGGAGAGCTCACTACAACAGGCGCTGGGCTAATAGCGCTGTACTTCTCCCGGGGATCGCCTTCTCCTTTCTTTTTACCACGCTTCACACACACACTTACACACACACACACAAGGCACACACATGTCCACTTCTCATCACTGACCATATAGTTTTGGTCTGTGTCACTACACAGTAGACCCATTCTTTTCAGTCTGTCTTCTGTGTGTGTGTGTGTGTGTGTGTGTGTGTGTGTGTGTGTGTGTGTGCTAATTCCTATGCATTTAGTGAAACTCAAACTATCTAATTGCCTTGAAACTAATAGACCTCAAGACTTAGCACATGGCTTTAAGGGAGTCCTGCTGCTGTAGCGGGATATTCCACTGTTTGCTCAGGGAAATACTGAAGTGGGCTCTAAACACATCCTGGACACAATAATATCGAGGATTAATGGTTTTATTGCGGTAAGTCGCTGACAAGCTAAGTTTAATTCAAATCAGTGATGTGTTTAAAATTGTCTGCGTATATCAAATGTGGTTTATTAACCCAACTGGAAACCCAACTACACAAGAAACCAGGACTTTTAAAGCATGAACAGCAGTTTTGGAAAGTAATGGTCACTCACACTTACAGTTTTGTGCACATGCCTCCGTTAATATAAAAGGCTTTTTTAATATCCTCAGAGGAGATAGTCTCACAAAGCTCACTTTGCCAAGAATTTGAAAGAAAAGCAAACATTTTGAATGAGTCCAACTGGTGTGGTTCCATTGCACCGAGGCCTCTGAATGGCAGCAGCTGCCTTAGGTGTCCTCTTAAATGTTTGTTTCAGCACTTACAGTCATAAATCCCCAATTTCTCACGCGGAACCTGGCGCACTACCTTCAGGCTAATTGCTCCACAGAGTTACAGCTCACCATAAAACAACTCTGCATTCATAAAGATTAAATTCAGGCTACTTATCCTATTGCCTGGCAGGGAGATCCGCACCGCTAGATTTAGATTTTGTTCAGGACAAATTTCTAGAGAACCACTTGGGTTAAGTATGCTTTGCCTACATTTCAGTAGCTATGTGCCTGCACATTGTGTCCATAACAATAACATTGAATTGAATTGAATTTTATTCCTCATTTTCTAAGTGTGGAAGCTTAAGGTCTACTGAAAAAAGGATTGAGCAGGGGGAATTCTTTCTGAATTTAACTGATTATTATTTTGATGTTTAATGGAAGGGGGACGTAATTGAATGTAGAGTACTGATGTACAACCACATTGCGCATTGTAAAGTGATTTTATGAATGAAATAGACATATTACATACCTGAGGGCCAATGCGGGGACGTTTTGAATCTTTTACAATCCCATAATTGTCTCCATCTGTTGAAAGCCCGACTTGTTCTTCTGTCTCTTTCACTTTTTAGCTTTTAATTGTTCTTTGTTTAGCAGATAACTTCTAAAATACAGTAGAATTAGGCGTACATTAAGAAATCTCCTGCTTCCCTTTACCTGGCTGGATACTCACTAACACAGGTTTTTCCGGTGTTACAAAGAAATCTGTGACCCTCAGAATTCTGTGACTTCGCGGGAAAAATCGGACCAGGGCAGAGTCATTAATAAAAACTATATAAAAATGACGTTCTTTTCACTGTTTGTCTCGTTTGCTGTTACAGGTCATTTATTATCATCAGATGGACCATTACACCGTTTTAACATTAAAAAGTTACATATAGTTACTTTAAATTGCAGAATAAAGGTACAGAACTTTAACTTCTGACTTGTTTGAATGCATCTGAAAATTTCAGACTGTTTAAGTTTAAGAAACTTTTTTTCTTTTTAAAGTTTTGACTTTTTTGTATATGTGACATAATTTGCAGGGTAGTTTTTTAACGTATCTTTTTTTTTTTAATCTTGAGCTCTTTGAGGGTCCCTTGGCAACAGCACTACGACAAGGTGTGAAACCATAGCAACACGAAGGCTCTGTTTTTTTTTGGTGAAAGCATCTCTTAATTAGTTAGTAGATGATCAACTGATTAATTAAATGTTGTGTCTTAGTGAAATTGAAAGATGTGGATGTAGCTCAAAAGAGAAAAGTAAAGAAGTGATCCTGAGTGAAGAGTTTTGTTTTTCACATAACAGTTTCTAAGATGTGATGCATGTGTATGTGTTCAATTGTCGAATGTATGTGTTGTATGTGTTGAATGTATGTGTTAAGTGGAAATCGCGGGGGGGTCAGGACCCACCCCATCTGAGAGTTGTTCCCGCCCTAAATATATAAATAAAACCACGCTGTCTATTGTATATAATATAAACTTAAAATAATTGCAAGTACAAACGCAAACGGGTAAAAAAATCCCCCCTCTCTTGCCTCAAAGTGGTTTGGTCCACACAATGCAGAAGCAGTGTTGCCTTCTTAGCGACTTTGTCGCTAGATTTAGCGACTTCTCAGACCCCCTTAACGACTTCTTTTCACAAAAGCGGCTAGCAACAAATCTGACGTACATGTTTGTATGTATTATTTGTGTCCCCTTCAATAATTGCTCTTTAGAAATGTTATGTTTATTGTCCCCCCCCCCATCTGTTAGATGAAATTTACGCCCATGTCCTCGTCCTTACTTTACCTGTGCAGGGCCTGTTTAAAACATGCCTGTTGGGAACGGGCCGATAGCTTGGCCTGGGGTAATGCTGCCTGCTGCTTTCTCGAGAACTGCTCATCCAAACTACTTCACACTCCACTGCACTTTCTTGGGTCCTGAACAACACACCTGCCGTGACTTTGTTGCGTCACACACCCAAGTCGCGCCTACAGAAACACTGATAAAATGCATTCTGGTTCACGAAGGAAAAATACCAAAAGCAGACTTTACCTTTAGGCAAGGTAGGCAGCTGCCTGGGGGCCTAACTAAAAGGGCATATTATGAAACATATTAAATGTGTTACTATTCTAACTCACTATAATATTACTATTCTAACTCATATTACTCTGAATACCCAGCCATTGTGTCTTCCTCCCACGCACAGTCCCTACACAAATACACATGACATACACCATGACATACACCAAAACCAATCTAAGACTTTTGGTTGACATGCTGTCAGAGCCATTTTGAAGGCCAGAGCTTGCTGTTGTATTGACTCCCATTTTGTTGTCAGGTGTTTCTGTTATTTTGTTCACCCCGGGTATCTAAAGGAACTGGGCAATAAATGCTTTCAGCCTTGCCTTCCTAGATATGAATCAGTGTGTTGTCACTTCTGATAAGTATGTACAGATTAAAGAAACACGCCAACTTATTGGGACTTTATCTTATTCACTGTAACCCCCAGAGTTAGACAAGTCGATACATATCCTTCTCATCTCAGTGCGTGCTGTAATGCTGTCTGACGGCTCCAGCAGCATCAGGCCAGCACAGATCCTGCAGGTGACTGGTTCCAGTAATCCTACTGCTCCGAATAAGTGACAAAATAACGCCAACATGTTCCTATTTACATGTTGTGATTTATAGAGTCACAGCGTGTACAAAAAACAACATAACATGAGACACAGCCATCTTCTAACCGTAAACAAACCGGGAACTATATTCTCAGGCGGAAGAATATAGTACTTGGGCGGAGCGATATGCTCGCAGCAAGCCTGTCTGAGAATATAGTTCCCGGTTTGTTTACTGTTAGAAGATGGCTGTGTCTCATGTTACGTTGTTTTTTGTACACGCTGTGACTCTACAAATCACAACATGGAAATAGGAACATGTTGGAGTTATTTTGTCACTTTTGGAGGCTATTTGCAACCAGTTACCTGCAGGATCTGTGCTGGGCTAAGCTAATGCTGGAACCGTCAGACAGCGTTACAGCACGCACGGAGATGAGAAGGGTATGTATCGACTTGTCTTCTGGGGGTTACGGTGAATAAGCTAAATTCCCAATAAGTCGGCGTGTTCCTTTAAGACAAAACATGATTGGAATTATTGTGTGGGTGCAAACAAGCTTCCGTAAGTGTTTACTGTTTATTTGATGGTCCACTGTTTCACTGGCTCATACTGTCATAATAAATATGATTTATCATGAAAAAGGCTTCTTACAACATCAGGTGGATGTTTGTGTATCCCCCCTGTGTGTGCTATTTGTCTGTTTCTTTCTGTGTGTGTGCATGCATTGCGTAGAATTTGCATGCGATTGTGCACGAGTTGAATCATGCACTTTAAAATCCATTCTTTCTTGAGGCATCAGACATTCACATTGGGCTAAAATATATATATATATATATATATATATATAAAATATATAAAATATTGAAGACCTATTAGAAGCATCGGAAAGAGCCTGCAGCCTTGTTTTGAAAATATGAACTGCAGCTCAACATTGACGTAAAGTCTGTTTCAGTGTGCCAGAAGTCTTAAACGGTTTTTATGAGTCAGGGTCCAAGAATAAGACAATAAACTATGTATTTGGGTCATGCTCTGAGAAAACTGAAGAATCAAATGGCCCAGAATAAGTGATTAACGACCCAAGGTCTCCAGTAGTGATTTTGTTGATTGGTTGTATATTTTACCTTTATTTAAACAGAATAGGGGGCTGTTATAACCAGTCTAATGCCTCATTTCCACTACATGGTCTGCAGGCTCAACTCGACTCACTTTTGGTACCAGGTCCTTTTCTCCATTTCGTTTTCCACTGCAGATAGAACCCCCTCAGTGTAGGCAGGATTTTCAGCTGATCGCCTTAGCATCGCCACTGCGTGACATCATCTTCAACGTGACACTCCCTGAAAGCATTCATTGGCAACAATGTCTGTACTTGAACGCCGTAGTGTCATATAGTGACAAATAATACATTAATTAAATTGATTGGAGAAAATGTATGTGTACGTAGTGTGCGCCGTAGTGTGCTTGTAATGTACACCGTAGTGTTTGCCGTGGTGTACGTGCAGTGATAATAGGTGTATACAACTGGAGTGTCTGTGTGTTTGTGTGTGTGCTTGTACAATCAGGCAGTGTTTACTTGATACTCAACAATATCTTTCCATAGTCTTGTAAACAGCTTGGCTTCAGTGAAATACACAGACTCACATGCACATAAGCACACACGCACGCACAGACACACACACACACACACACACACACACACACACGTATACACATAAACGCACAAATCCCCACATACAATCGAATGAAATTATAACAGATAAGCAGAGAGGCACGAAGACATACTGAGAGAGAAAAAACGGACAGAGAGAGAAAGAGAGAGAGATAGCCTAAACCCAGTCTCACCCAGAGATGCACTGATGTGCATGTGGATTTTCTAATAAATGGACAACAAAGGCCAGTGCTCTGATGTGCAGGCAGGCAATCGTCGTGGAAACGGATTAGTGACCTAAATCACAGCAAGGTCCCACTCAGGTACACTCTGGTTGTGTGTGTGTGCACAGTTTTGACTGCTAGACATACATACAAACAGAGCTGGTATGTGTGTGTGTGTGTTGGTGTGTGGGTGTGTGTGTCATTTGTATGTGGGACAGTGAGTACATTTGTGTATGTGCATAATAAGGTTGACTTTATGATTTGTGTATTGTAATCAGCATATTGCTGCATAAACAAAAGCTCTGTATGGTGAATACATTCTGCACCTAAAGGATTTGTTTGTGTGTGTGTGTGTGTGTGTGTGTGTGTGTGTGTGTGTGTGTGTGTGTGTGCAGCAACCTTGTCAGTAAATATTAGGAAGTGGTGTGTTTATGAGCCAAAGCATGCAGTTAGAAAGGTGGTTTTATTTATGACTGGAAAGATGTGAATGAATCCCAAAACTGTATTTTTGTAGAGAATTGCTGCTTTACAACCAATTGCTGCGCAACTGTCCTTGAGCAAGGCAGTGGCTGACATTACCAGAATGTGGTTGTTTGATGATGTGGCTGCTGATGCTTTAGCTGGCGGTCAGTGCAGTCTTGTGCAGAAACATACTCTCCCCAGTAACAAAAAAATAGAAGAAGCAGAATACCATCAAATAGGATAAAATATCCAGATCAGTCAACATTAGGGGTGACTGATGTCTGACACCCAGCTCACGAGACGAGACACGAGATTGGGTTCCACATGTACAGTGGAGAGAGAGTCTCTTCACTCAGAGAACCAAGCGTTTCCTGGCAGTAGTTGAGACCAGTTATTTTGTATTTGAATTTGTCATTGTACAGTAGACAGAGAGAAATAAAGCTTATTTTACTATTGTTTTACAGTAGCACAAATACATTACCATCAAACAGATGCTCTTTTCTCCTCCTCTGCACTTCATGATTTGTGTATTGTACGACGAGAAATCTTGTCACGTTTTAATCTCGTCAAATATAGTTAATTTGTTTCCCCACAATATCACATTTGTATAGTTCTGTTAAGGCAACTTAAAGTCCCTATAAGATATTATTGAACACTCAAGCATGTCGATATTTCAATACAAAAACACAGTCTGCAACTTTCCCTTCATTCCCACCATTGCAACCACAAACAACACTGGCTTGGCCGCGTCACCCTCCCCAGCTCCACCCTCTTGTCCAAGAATCGTCACGTGTAGTTTAACAAACAAACAAATTTTGACAGCCATATTGCCAAACTCAAACCTCTAAAACGGCAGTCCACAAACCAATGGGTGACGTCACTAATGCTATGCTAATCCACTATATATACAGTCTATGGCTCACCAAGCCATGAGCTGAAAGCTGACAGAGCTGCATGCTGGGTTGTTATTATAGGAATTATTATATTCTATGTCAACATAGAATATAATAATTTAATTACATGTTTGATATGATAGCCACATTTCCAAGTCAATTCCAATTCTACATTTAATGAAGAAGATTTAACACTTGAGTGCCACAACAAATAAGAAACAACATCAGGCTGTGTCACAAAACAAGATTCTGCGAACATATTTGACAGATTTATAGCAGCGTTTCCACACAGTCAGTTGTCCGTCTCTGTCAGCTCTGTAAGCCAAGTTGCTCATAATTGGAAGAGTCTTGAAGCAGTGCCAGGATCATTTGATGCCTGTGCCAGTTTTTCACCCGTTTGAGTGCCTGGTGCAGTTCTGTCAAGAGCCATTCTGATGCTCGACCATCAGTAGTAATTGATCGGATTTGAGATTGTTTCATATAATAAATCTGTTACTAAATGCCAGGTCATCTATAGTGTCAAGTGTCAAGTGTGAGCAAAACAGATCAGACATGATGAGCTGGAGTGTCACTGACTGTGGCTCTAAGACTAAAAACGATGAAGGATTAAATGTTTCTTTTTTATGTCAGTCATCGCTGTTTCTCCTCGTCATGGTGGGAAATGGAAGCTGAACGAGCGTGTCTCTACAGCTGCAAGGCTCGCTGAGCACAGTTCCCAGGAAGGGAGTCTGGCAGGGACGCGGAGAGAGGATGGCTGGGAGGAAAAGTGAGAGAACAGGCTTTTTCCTGCATAGAGGAACTTTTGGCACCCCCCAAATGAGGTTTTAGCTGGCCCTAAAGGAAAATCACCAGCAACCAGAATGGTATAGGAATTGAGAATTAAAAATAGCAATTGAAATCCTCTCTAGCCGGCCAGCCATGTTTTTATACAGCAGCAGTCAATGTGGTGCATACAGCAGAAACATGTAAACATGTAAATCATACGAATTACAGTGCTTATCTTTTTTGTAGCTTTTCCAACGTATGAGAACAGGCTGAAGATAACTTGAATATGACAGCCAATCTCAGTTGTATCCCCAGAGTCAGTTTGTACCAGACTCTCCCCTTGGTTTATTTAAATATTAATATTAGTTTTGTTAATTGGGTTTTTGTTAAATCAAGCATATTATACATTTTTGTTTATCAAATTGTTAGAAAGAACAGATAAATGCATAGACTTCTGTCAAAATAAGGTAACACAGACTTGTTGCCTTTACCTTAATTCAGAGCCAGGGAAAACCCTGGAGAAGAGAAGAATAGGAGAGGGAAGATGAACCACGGATCAGAATCAGCTTTTACTCTGTCAATTAGGCCGAGTTAAGGAGAATAGCAGGAATCTATTTGTTTGGAGTGACGTCTCATCAACAGAGTAAGGCAGTGATGCAGAAATCTCTGTGTTTTGACAATAACATACCTCCAAAAGGGAAAGAAAGAAATTAAAGAAGACATAGAAAAGTCCACAGACAAAGAGATGTCACTGTGTTTGAAGTAACATATCCAAATCAGAAGGTAAAGAGAAAGAAAGAGAAACAGAGAGCCTTATCATTCTATTAAAATGCTAATACACTGAAATTATCTGTCCAGTCAACTCAACTGCTTTGTTTTTTACACATATATCTATTTGTCTTAATCCTTTACTTAACTTCACACACACACACACACACACACACACACACACACACACACACACACACACACACCATTCAGAGGGTAGAGCCAGAGCAGTGGATGGTACACACATTAGCATTCACATGCACTCAAGCACGCACGCACACACGCACACACTCACACGTCTGGCAGTAGACTTCCATGTGAAGTGACAGCAGGGTCAGCGTTGGCATTTTAACTGCTGACCCATTTGTCTGGATGAGGAGCGGTGCACACATACAACATTGCATGACTGCAGTATACACAAACACATTGATAAACAAAAGTATTACTGTAAGTAAGATTGAAATCCTAGCTCCCCATGTCTTCCAATCTGATATCCAGCCTTTAAAACTACTTTTTCCTACAAAGGGGAAAGAAGTTCAGTATTCATTGTGTCTATTCACCTCTTGACATACATACAAACAGAGCTGCTGTGTGTGTGTGTGTGTGTGTGTGTGTGTGTGTGTGTGTGTGTGTGTGTGTGTGTGTGTGTGTGTGGTACAATGACCCCAGGGTGCATCACTTCATATTCAGTCCGTTCAATCGATCTTGACACAAGTAGAATTAGATGGAAACAAATGAAAACAATAGAAGTGGGTTATACAGTAAAAAGCTCTGCACATAATTCGGTCTTCTGCTTTTTTTTCAGAGCATAATTGTGAATGCATCTGTGTAGAGCTGATGGATTATGAAGCTCCGGGGAGGAGTGTGTATCTGCTCGGGCTATCTGGCTCGCAGGTCTATACAGAAGCCTTTTTCAGCCACTCTGGATATGTTTGGGCTGTTTGACTGCTGTGGGTTTTCTAAGGCTGATAAAGATATTTTCAAATTAAAGCCCTTGGCAGCTGATCGTAAATCATATTCAGGCAGAAGCAGAAGGGAACCAAGCGGCTGGTTAGGACCAAACAGCCACCAGAGGACCATTACACAGTCACAAATGGGATGTTGAGTTTTGGAATAATTTGATGTACTTATGCACTTCATATTGTATGTTTTTGGTGTTTGCTTATTTGTTCATTCCATGAATACACAGAATAAATTGTTTTACCAAATAGGCCTAAAACAGTATATGTTGCTATTTGCAGATTACTATATATTATTATCATTTTCAAACACAAATTTTCGGTGCATTTTTCAATCTAGCAAGTAAAGGGCACATATTTTGAATATGTGTATATATATTTTATTTGGTATCAATTGAATAATCTATTAATAATATTGATTGACAGTTTGATTAAAAACTTAATGGTTAAATATTCACAATTAGTATCTTAAATTTTAAAAAAAAACATCTCTGCCCCCTTTTTTCCTCTGCTTTAGCTGTATGAACTTCGTTAATGTACCTAGAGTTTATGCAATGAAACAGCGGTGTGGTTGAGTGTGTGAGAGAGACCATGTCCTCCATCTAAGTGTGTAATAATGATTTGGTGTTCTGCGTGTGTTAGACTAATCTCTTACCCTTGAACTACTGTCTACCTGCACGGCAATAAATCACCCTGTGTGTGTGAGAGAGAGTGTGTGAGTGAGTGACTGTAATAAATCACTTTCCGCGGGTTTCCTCCAGTTCTGTGCTGCAGTACAGTGATTATAGAGAGAGAAGGAGAGCATATCAGACAAAGAAGGGAAGTAAGAAAAGGTAGGGAAGGGGGGGAAGGGATGTGAAGATGGGAGAACTGCGAAGAAAAAAATATAGCTTTGTATGGACCCCTTTATCTCAGAGGTCCTCATTAACACATACAGTATGCGGAGACACACACACACACACACACACACACACACACACACACACACACACACACACACACACACACACACACACACACACACACACACAGTTGGATGTAACAGCTGGAAGCCCTAACCTTGGCAGGGTTCATGTCTTACACCAGGGACTGGAACCCATGACCCCTTCTATCCACTTAGCTCTCCATACCATCCACTAATTATTTCTCTTGTTGAGTTAATCCCAAACATGCATCTGTTCAGATGTGTAATCTGTGTTATAAGGGTGTGTCAAATATAATTGCAATAATCTTGGTATCATTTGAAAACAGCTGAGTAAAAACAGAATAAAGAGAGTATATACAGTAGCATCACTGCTGTGTAAGTATGATGAAAATCGGTTGTTTCTTCCTTTTTAGATTTACATAACGCAGTGTAAGCATGAGTAAAAAGTGGGTGACCATACAAAAAAGAGAGAAGATTGGCTGTGAGCACAGCGCATATTCACTATTGTACAAAGCAATATAATATGTGGCATGTGTCACATGTCACAGTCATTCAGACAGCATGCAGCTCCAATCAGGATAATTATGAGTTAGTGAAATATAGACGATTATTGCAAATGGTGATCCGCAAAAATACCATCTGTTCTGCTCTGCTGCGCACGCACACACACACACACACACACACACACACACACACACACACACACACACACATATATGCAAACTTGAGGATGTGTGCCTCGAACATAGCCACTCTATACATTGTAGCAGCATTATAGACACACACACATACACACACACAAGCACTGAATGCACTGTATATATTATGCAAACACACACACACCTACTGTGGTAAAAAAAGAAGCTGGTGAATACAGTGTGGTGGACACACACACATACACACAGACATTGGGAGATTAATGCTTCCATTGACAGATGAGGGCTGGATTTCATTTCATTTGGTCAGTGAACGCACCAACTTCACACAACACAAGTTGCTTTAATCTAGCACACAGTCTCATTCCAATGCTGATTTTATTTATATCAATTCCATCTACTCCACCACAACTCACATTCAGGCTGATACAAATCTATATGAAATAGCATATACCATAACATACTAACAAACTTGCATAATGAAAGTAAAAGATAAAACATAGCCCTTAGAGTCCATTAGTGTATTCCAGGACTGTGATTTGACATTGAGAATACGATCTTGATTAATCATTACTGAAAAATCTCAAACACAAAACACGTTAGCGGCAGGGAAATGTTTGCCCCTGCCATTCGATGAATGGTTGATTTTGCCCCGGTGAGATGTGACTCAACACAAGTACACGTCGCACAGAATATAGACTGGCTGATGTCTGATACTGATTTAGTATTTAGTTGAATGCACTTTTTGGCAGTAACAGTAAAATACAAGAAACTGATAAACTGTTTTGTTTTGCAGGATATGTTGCAATGCACTAAGGGATGTCAATTAAGCTGTGACTTTATGACACTATCACTCATTTAAAAAAATCATGAACAGCCAGTAAATATGTATTGTTTCTTAATGTACAGTATATGTTTCTTCTGAGAGTTATTGCTAGAGTCATCACACCACCTTTTCAATTTTTGATTTAGTGCAAAACAATCAGCACATTCAAAAACTGGGCAATTTTAGTATGTTGACATTTTAAAGCCCCCCTGTGTCGACTCTAAAGCTGATCCTACCTGCGTAACACAGACTGCACCAATGCTCTAGTCATTTTATTTTTATAAAAAAAATAAAGATGCAATAATCTTATATATAAATATGAGAGCTTTTTTTATGACATATTCACTGTGTGAAAATCCTACATGCTACCAACACAGCTAGTTGTAGTGAGATGGTAGATGAGCTAACTGAAAACTGAAATGACAATGACAGCAGTCCACGCCATGCAAAACGAGTCGTTCAGTTTCCTCCCTCAGATCCGTGGACAGTGAACAGGTGTCTCTCTCAAACAGAGTACAGGCTGTCTTAGTCCTAATGGCTCCAAAATGTTTTCTGCATTTTGTTTACTCCTTTGTCAGTATTGTTCCAGTGCTGCGTGTTAATAGTGCCATCTGCATACACTTTACACTGTAGCTTTTTATATTCCACTCCCACTAGTACTGGTATGAAAGGAGAGGTAGACCAGGACCAGAAGGGATTCTCAGAGTTCTTGTAAGGTCATCACATGAGACAGACAGACGCACGCATGCGTGCATGCACGCACGCACGTGAACACACACACACACACACACACACACAGATACAGATACAGAGAGAGGCTCAACTTGGAGGTCACCGTTAGCCTTAAGGCAAAAGCAGAGCAGTCACTCAAGACACACATAGGAAGTATCTGAGTGTGTGTGTGTGTGTGTGTGTGTGTGTGTGTGTGTGTGTGTGTGTGTTGTGTGTGTGCGTCTGCGCATTACTGTGTAAGTGTGACCTGGTTTGTCATTGTGGCACAGTGTTTTCAACAGACTATTGTGTGACGTGACTGCTCCTTTTTGTTGCAGGTTACACACACATGCACAAAAGCATGGCTGACTATACTCAGAAATATACACACATGCACGCACGCACGCGCACACACACACACACACACACACACATAAACACACACAAGCTTGACTCCTCTATGTGCAACTTGAAGCAGCCATCTCCTGGCCTCTCTGTTGCCTCGGGCCCAGTTGGCTGCTCACACTGTCCATGTTAATGGATACAGGCTTCATCTATTTTGTTGATAAGATACAATAAGAAATTGAAGGATAAAATAAGTGGATGCAACACATAGAGATTGAAACCCACATATATAGACAGGCCATAAACATGTCCCAGATTTAGTAATAAAGAACGTAGTAAAACATTATTATTTAATTGTTTTGACTTTGACTGTAAATCTTATAATGACTTTGTGCAGGAAGGAACTATATGGCATCATTTCAGTAAGCACTCAGTAAGCACAATCAGGTGTGTGTATGAAAAGGACTCCACAAATAGTGCAGTTCAGTTGGCTCACATTTGAATATCTTTAGCACTCCACAATACTGCCTTAGCAACTTCAGCTTCAACTCTCAACTTTATTTTTTTCCAGCAATGCAGTTGGTTTTACAGTAAGGCATATTACGATATATGAAAGAACACAGACATACAACATAGCATGTTTCAAAGTGTAGATGTGAATAATATTAAATGCAATAATACGTAGGCTAACCTGTGAAAAAATAAAAATTTCACATTGCTCAAAAAACTACTGAATATAAAGTAAAGATCAGGATAGGATAGAGCTCAGGGGCATTAAAGCAGTGTAATGACAAGAGATGTTACGACAAATCAACTGACCTCAAAACCCATTTATAGCACGATATTGCGTCAAGGCAACGAAAACATGTACAAATGGGATGTGTATTGGTTTGAATGATCTCACAGAAGAAAACATGAAACTCTAGTAGCTCATCCGGGTTTTGAGGGGTGCCCGGGCGGTGCAGAAGAAGCAAACATTTCCCAACACCACAGGGACTTGGATTCAATCCCTGGCTGTGGTGCTCCTGGCTCAGTCGGGCACTCCGGTTACTTTGCAGCCAAGGAAATTCATGGCCTGAAAGCTTAAAACTCACTGTTGCATTTTAGGACTCAAAAATTGATCGCTCTAGACCCTATAGGAGCTCTACTACTCTGTGAACATGGGGCATGTTTGTGATTGTGGCCCTTACTCATGCCATGACACATCCTGGTCAGGATGGAACTTGGGAGAGCTGCAAGATGCCAAATCATGATTTATTTTCTGCTAGGTTGTTGATACCTTTGACACCTGTGAGCCTCAGCTGTGGGAGGCTGTCAAATCAAGACATAAGTTATCTCAGGACACTTTACAGATAGAGGTCTAGACCACACACTATAATTTACAGACCCAACAATGTCTGGGACTTTGAGACCACGGCTCCACTGCCCGATCACTACTGCACACACTCTGGCTCCAAAATTACAAGATCTGGGATACTTAGGCTTCACTTTTGTACAGAGGGAGGAAGTGGAGATGCGTCTTCCATCTTAAATATACAGTCTATGGTCACAACTCTATATGTTATTAATAAAACAGCATACAGGCAGTTATCAACTGAAATGCTCCACAATGTGTCCAAAAATGCACCAATGACCAATAGCTGTTTTTAGTGCTTTAGAGATTTGTTCTTTAAGGACAGCTTGACAAAGACGAATAGAGAAGCTTAACAATTAGCAGACAGGGAGATGCACATCTACGGTGTTGATCTCACTATTTTCCACTTCCTGCCTTCATCTCTGAGTGATTAGGAGATTTGGTTGGCTGGCTGCTCTGCGCTCTCTGAGGAGGTAGACAGTGTGGCTGTTGAAACAGAGGGCAATGTATTGCTCTCTGTTGTGGTGTCCCCTATGGATAGGCCTAATTTAAACCGCACGCACACACAAAAATCATTCCATTCATTAAGGGCACATTAGCAGGAAAAAACTGATGTCAGGGGATAGGGCACACCCTGGGTATGTGTGTGTTTACGTGTTCATCTTGGCATATGTGTGTGTGTGTGTGTGTGTGTGTGTGTGTGTGTGTGTGTGTGTGTGTGTGTGTGTTGATTATACACCTGAGTAGGCCTATGTCATGGAATATTGTGATTGCTCTACATATCTTTTCCTTTTCACACTGGCAATGTAACACCTGTTATGCAAAACACTAGAGCCTGGATTAGTCTGGTTGCCAGATCCTATCAATCACAGGCAGCAGGTTTTGCCTAGCCATTCTGGCGCTGCGCCGTTCTGACATGATTTGTTAAGGTCATTGCTTGCCCCGAGTTGGTCAATGTTAAACCAATCAGAGCAGAGCAGAAATCAAAACAATCTTAAAATCAAATCAGAAGTGACAATAAAAGTGTCAGAACGGTGGTTGAGTTTATGTCTGAGTTTATGTTTCTCTTTTGTTCTCTCACAATCTGTTTCTCCTCTACACTCACAGGATTGTATTCCTTTGGGTGGGTGACTCGATGGTTTTAGCATGTGTCTCTCCGTCATCATGGTTGTTAGTGTAACTGTTCCCAGGGGAGATACTGGCTTAACACTAGCTTGTAGTCCACTAGAACAAAAGGCCAACATGATCTCACAGACTCATAAAAGAGAAAGACAGAGATAATGAAGGATGGAGAGTGAAGGAGACCGACTTCTGAGTACCAACTCTAGCCCACTTAAGTTTGAGATCCTTGTTCTTGTTCTTTTCTTTCTATACCCACCTATCCATCTGTCTCCAGGACCAAGATTTGTACTCTTTATCATTTTCTTTTCTTTCTCTTTAACCATAATTATAGCCATCCGTGTGTGTGTGTGTGTGTGTGTGTGTGTGTGTGTGTGTGTGTGTGTGTGTGTGTGTGTGTGTGTGTGTCGAAGCACGGTACATGATGGGAGGGATTTAGGTGTGTACAGTTAATTGTCATTGTCCAGCCTCAGTTGGAAGGGTAGGAGGAGGAGGAGGAGGAGGAGGAGGTGGAGGGCGAGGGAGCATGCAGCCCTCATCTAATTAGCATGTGTTTGATGGCCTGGCTGGACGCCTTGTTTATGGTGCGCTACACACAGACACTTGGACATTGGCTAATAACGCTAGGCAGTGGCAATTAACCACACACATACACATCCTCCCAGACCTAAATTATGTTGGTTACCATGACAGAGATGTTCTCCCCCTCACAAACTCATGTTAAACTTGATAACATGCCTAAACTGCCCATTTTGTGTAAATGAAGACACACTCCAGAGAGTCATGGCTTCCCTTTTCACATTCAAGGTCCTGCATGCAATGAAAACCCACAAATAGATTCTTCAGTTTGGTTAGTGTATATATATATATATATATATGTATATATATATATATATATATATATATATATATATATATATATATATATATAGTTATGACTCAGAGAACCCTCTGATTTTTCAAAGCATCTACAGGCCACATTTTCTGTGTAAAACTGCAGCCATCAGATCAGCCGTTTCCCATCAGTGATTGACACAGATTCAAGCATTATATATGCTCCGTTGGTTTACTTTGTTATAATTATATCAAAACCATTTTTTATACACTTTATGGTGAGCTTTTTGTCAGCAATAGCCAATAAATGCATTCATTTTCTGTAATTGCTTCAAGTAGTGTTCGTTGTTACCGGTGGAGTCCTTTCCAGCACAGTATTATCTAACCAAACAGGAAACAATGCAGGGGGGAATGGAAGGGATGTGGAAGACAAAGGTCGATGAGTTCGGCATTACTGTGTTGACTGTCTGTTTTAGTCTGAAGTGAGAAATACTTGCATGCATGCATTCATTCCTCACGGAATAGCTGCTCAAGGCATGTTTAGTGCCCCAAGTCATTGATATGGGCGATTCTGAATGTAACTTTGGGAGCTTTATTATTAAAACACACTTAGGCTACATCCACATCCTACATTTTCATTTTTAAAATAGAGTTTCTTTGTCCTCCGGAACATTGTTGTACTGTTTTAGAACTAATCTCTGTCAACACTAACGCGTGAAAACACATATAGTAGCACAGTCACAGATCCTTCACAAATAGCTCGAATAATAGGCAGCAGTAGAAGCATTATACTGTAAAATGCAGAATGTAACTGCACAACAGCTGATAGCATCGATAACAATGTCATTTATCCGGTTCGTTCAATTGGTTCTCGTCTCCATGGCAATAAGCGTTAATTGTAGTGTGTTTTTGGATCTCACTTCTCAGAGATTCAAACAGTTGGCAGTTGCGTTAGCTCCGCCTTAGTCTCGCTTTGCCAGACCTTCCTCCACAGCGCTGCGGAGGAGGGTCTGGCTAGTCCACACAGCATTCCGGGATGGGAGAAAAACATGCTCTGGTTTATTGGCATTTCTTTAAACCAATCACAATCGTCTTGGCGGTGCTAACCGCCGGAAGGAGCAACGGTGCCTCTGCAAAATAGCCTCGGGAAGGAATTTGTTTTGGTGGAACATGTGTACGTTCAAAAGTAGTTTTAGTTGTGCAACAGAAAACTCAGATTGGACAGATAGTCTAGCTAGCTGTCTGGATTTACCCTGCAGAGATCTGAGGAGCAGTTAACCAAAAGGTAAATGAATGAAAGACATCCGGCGACACCTGCACAATCCCGGAAGTGTATGGCAAACTATATATTTTGGGTTTTTTATTGGCTAAGCTAATCCTCTTCACGTAGTGAAGTAAGTCTCTTCACGTACCCCCTAGTAACTGCAGAAGACAACCGCAGGGGGTACATCTGTTTCTTTATTGCAGCAATAGATTTCTGGTTGGGAATCACTGTGCATTACAATAACGTGTTTTGCAATGGTCCACGCCTGTAGAACCATTTCTCTATAATGTGAATACAAGGAGTCGGGGAAAATTGGCCCAATCAGACATATGGCTCATTAAACCAGATATGTACTGTAGGCACATAATGCAACAGAAGGTATTGAGTATGTAAACATAAGCAAACCATTTGAGACAAGCATTACATCTGGAGAAATTCTGTCTTCTGATTGCAGCCTCTTAGACATAATCTCTGCTTCACTCAGTATGATCACACAACAACAGGAATGCTGTCTTTTTCTTTTCCTCTGTGCTGGGAAATGACATTAACCAACAGAATATCAATAGCTAACTGCTGGGTGGCCATCTATAAAACTATTAAAAAAACACCTTTTAATTAAATGTAATTTAATCAAACAACTAAATTAAATGCTAATGAACCATCAACCAAAATTGGACACAACTTATTCATTAGTTGATTTAATTCATTAAACAAACAATGGTTGATAACATATTCAGTCCAATGCAGGTTTCATATTTTAAACTTTATGGGTTCAGTTCATAGTTTGAAGTTGTTTGTAAATATGTCAAACAGCTGTCACTCTTCTAAAGGATGTCTGTGACTGGAAATACAGTCGTACCAGTCAAAATGTCAGCCAATGACTAGTCTGAAGTTCCACTTCCAGGATTGCTCCAGCGGCGTAGGAAATTCTGCTAGATCATCATTTTTGTCACTTCCTCCTCAAATCAATTAGGTGCAATGGGGTTGAGACTCCAGTCTGTGAAGAGTTGGTTTTTACAAAATTGCTCCAATCCTGTCCAAAGAGTGAGTTGTGAAGATTTTTGTCAGAACTTTGAGCAGGTGGTGAAGTGACTGTTGTGCCACTGCTATTGATCATCATCGCTATCAGTCCTCTGCACATGCTGTTTCGCTACAGAACAGGAAAACCCCACATTTGTGTACTGTCTGTAAACATCTTTGTAGTATATTGCATCTTAACTTTAAATTACTTCATCATCCTTTGTCCTTAATTTTTTCCCAGTTAGCAATTAGTGTCAAGATTTAGTAGCTTACTTGTGACAATTTGCATTACAATGTAAATGTAGCTGTTACTGATTTATCCAGGGAAACTTTACAAAGCAAAGTACACACAGCTACTGTGCCGCACAGCTGGGGGTGACCAGTGTAGACGAGAGTTCACAGGAAAAGAGGAGAAGGGATAAAAAGTAGAGAACAAGACTGGAGAGAGAGGCCAAGAACACAGTGAGAGAGAATTCAGAGGGCGCTATCTCCGGACTCTACAGCCAGCTGATTTCTGTGTGCGTGCGTGCGTGCGTGCGTGCGTGCGTGCGTGCGTGCGTGCGTGCTTGTGTGTGTGCATGCCAAAACCAAGCCAAGCAGGGATGAAGAATGAGGAGGCACTGAAGGAGCCAGGTGTTCAAAAGATACAGAGACACACACACACACACACACACACACACACACACACACACACACACACACAAACACACACACAAACACACACACACACACACTCTCTACAACAGCTTGGTGAGATCTAAGATTGCACTTGTTTTGTGTGACAAGGCTATGGGGGTTAAAAAGCTCTGCAGATTTTGTCATAAACCAGTCATTGCTAAAGTACACAGGGGGCCCCAAATATGTCCTGTTTTTGGCAAACAAATGTCTTCAGTACTCTGTTGAAAAACAACAGAAGGACTGCAGTGAAGTTTTGCTTTTCAAGATTATATTTAACTTTGCCTCCACAGAAGCAAACATTTGACAGGATAATAAGATAATTACCCAATAAACAAGCCACACAAGGGAAAATTCTCAATAAGTAATAAGTCATGCAACAGAATGTGCCTGTTGCACTGCTTGCAGCTTTGTTTGTTTGCTTGTTTTTTCTCCATGGTTTGAGAAGAGATGGACTAGTTTTGGCTTTGCCGTTCGTCATACTTCCAACTGTTCTTCAGTCCAGGTGGCAGCTTTGAGACTGTCCTTGTCTCAATAAACAAACAATAAGAAACAAGCACTTCTAGTGAGTTTTCAGTTGCCTCCTGTCAGTCCTTTCCTCAGCATTGATTTCAGTAATGGAGGTAGGAGATACACTTGAATGAAGTGATCATTGTCCAGGATCAGTGTAGTGCCATTAAAGGTGCTGTAGGTAAGGCTTTTTTTTTTAAATTATTTTCTGTCATATTTGCTGAAACTGACCCTATGTTCCAGTAGAACTACATGAAGCAGGTCATTTAAAAACAATCCGGCTCCTCTGGCACCACCTACAGCAGCCATTGTCAACTGGCGGCCCGCGGGCCACATCCGGCCCGCCAAAGCTTTTAGTCTGGCCCGCAGAATAATCATGAAGTCACAAAATGTAAAGAGGAAAGAACTGCGTTCTGTTATTTATCATTTCAAGCATTTAGAGCAAAAACCCAGCCGCCTGTATTTGCATCTCTATTCACATGCCGGGATACTGTACAGCGATGCCCGAGCTCCACACACACAGCTGAGCACCTGACTGGGAACGATACAGAGAGGATAACCAACGGCCGCTGGGGCAGATGAACTCACGCTGGTCTCTTTTCTGTAAACAGGCTACAATTAAACCTTCGTGAGTAAAAAGTCAATACTTATCAGTGCACTCACCTGTGTAGACCGGCATAAATATGTAGAAAGCGATATTTCAATCTGCTCAGTCTGCTCAGTCCACTCTTGTCCCCCGCTCTGTTTTACGCAAACACAGCTCTACTCTGCAAATAGGTCCTTCCCAAGGCTATTTTGCAGAGGCACCGTTGCTCAGTCTGGCGCTTAGCACCGCCCATGACGATTGTGATTGGTTTAAAGAAACGCCAATAAACCAGAGCACATTTCTCTCCCATCCCGGAATGCTGTGTGGACTAGCCAGGAAGGTCTGGCATTTCTCGCTCTAGTTAAAATATTTTACTTAACGTGAATGCCGCAAATTTAGCATCTATTTGTGTCTTTGCATTGACTTTGTATGTAATTGCATCTTGTTGGGAACACGCCATTAAAGTGTTTCTCTCATAACACGTTACTGTAATGCCTCGATTTTCGGTGGTAACAACAAAACATAACTACCTTTTTTTCTTGATCATAGCAGACAAACACAGCCTTATTCACCAGACATTTTACTGGGTTATGATCTGATCACCAAATTAATTTCAAACCATTCATGTCTAACAATGTATTACTCATATTATTTTGTGACTCTTAAAAGACATTTCAGTGGGGTTTTTTGCCTTTCAAAATGTACATTAACTACATTCATGTGGGCTGAGTGTGAAAATAAAAGCACATCAGGAGCAACAAACCCTCCTACAAATTTCATTTCTGTATTCTTGGTGGCTTCCCTTCAGACACTAGAACTCTTCCAAGTCTTTGAAGCGCCAATTTGTTCTGCCGGTTATTCCCTCATGATGTGAATGCAGCGTTACCTCGTTCCCTCAGGCACTGCGGGGAGATGCCAGGAGGCACCTAGCCATTTGACAGACTGAGTATTTCATTGCAAAGTTATTTTTACTCCATTGATCAGAGCCTTAAAAGAATATTGTCTTGAGCCAGTACAACAGGCTCCCAGGCAATCATGACCAAGCTCTACACCGTGTCCCCACAGAGCAAACTGGACAGCTGCGTCGGACTTTTTGACAATCACAGTATCTGCCTGTGACCCATTTACTACTACTACACACACACACATACACACACAGAATTCCATGAGTTAGAGTTGAAGTAGGTAAGGTTTTTCTTTAGGCCTAAAAGCAATATTTCAGTGTGTGCATCTCTCTCCCTCTCTCTCTCTCTGTAATCCCAGTAACAATGCGTTCTACCAGGGCGTCTTTGATATGGAGATCGACAGACTGAGAGAGAAGGAAGAAACAGAGAGAATGAGAGAGAAGGAAGAAACAGAGAGAATGAGAGAGAAGGAAGAAACGGAGAATGTTAACCAAGTTTTTTTCCCCAAACGCTAGAACAATGCAGGTGGATTTCAAGGGAAAACGTAGGCCAAAGAAAAAAAGAGCTACCAAGAATGGGAACTATTGGTGGGGTCGAACAGCAAAGACCTTTTATGATGACGTTATGCTTTTGTTATAGACGGAGACAAAAGATTTTTTCAGAGCAGCAGAGATGGAAATCTTGCCCAGCATGCTAATGGCAGGCTAACGCTGAGACAGAGTAGTAGGTCTCCCATAATGCTTTAGCTCTGTGAGCACTCCGCTCCGACTGGACACTATTATGGCTGACATATCTGTCGTTTAACACACAAGGAACGCTCCCCACAAGTAGAACGGAGTAAAAAACTGTGTTTCTGCAGCCATTAAAACCAGCATTTCCTCTGTCGTGCTGCCGGTCACCTTCTCTGTAGCTCAGCGTGTGGCGCTGGCCTGCAGCGCCAGTTCCCATTCACAATGAATAGCAGCCTTTCTGTCCCAGCTCTCGAGTCTGTGCGTATAAATATTTGAAATTATATATTTTTTGTGGATGAGAGACTGGAACAGAGCAGATTCAAATACGGCTTCCTACATGTCTCCTTGTTTATGCTTGTTGAACAGGTGTATTGATAAAGTGTTGTATTATTTACTCGTGAAGGTTTTATTGCACTTACTTACAGTAGCGTGAGTGTGTGTGTGTGTGTGTGTGTGTGTGTGTGTGTGTGTGTGTGTGTGTGTGTGTGTGTGTGTGTGTGTGTGTGTGTGTGTGTGTGTGTGTGTGTGAAGCTCAGCTTGAAACAGAGCAGGGAGAGGCTGCAGCATAATGATGAATACTACAGTCTTAGCCCCGGGCCCGTTTGTAATGTATAAAATAATTGTTCTTATTCATCGCATTTCAGGGAGTCTTTTGCGATGTGTTCACCGCGCATGTTCATATCGCGATGACGATTAAGATACGATTTCACTGGTCAGCACTAAACACGCTTCAATATTTTCTAGTCTACCACTCTTTCTACCTTGTGGCTTGTAGATGGATTATTTCTTATACACTCTCTTCCGGTTTTACACTCACTCATGTAGTTTGTGTGTTTATTGGCTCTTGTATGGAAGAGTGTTTAGGATCCTTGTGTGTTTGCGTGTGCATGTGTCTAAAATAGGGTTAGTATGTAGTGATGCATCCCTATGCATGTGCACGTGTAGCTGTGTGTGTGTGTGTGTGTGTGTGTGTGTGTGTGTGTGTGTGTGTGTGTGTGTGTGTGTGTGTGTGTGTCCTTTAGGCAGTACTGGCTAATCAGCTGGACTACTGAGAGTAGACTAGACTCAGATCTGAATCCAAACCCTTTGGCACAACAAACACAACCACTCTCTGTAGGAACAAACCAGCAAATGATGATTTTATTGCCTGCTCTCTGACACACACACACACACACACACACACACACACACACACACACACACACACAGACACACATACACTCGTTGCAGTAATTGCTTCATGTGTTGTATGATTATGTGAAAACTGAGATCCTCATTTCTCTTTTCTTGGCGCTGGCGGAGACTTTATCCTGGCTGAGACCTTGAACGACTAAATGTGTAGCTCCTCAGTGTGGGAACTCCTGGCTGCCAGATGCCTTTTGTTTTGTTTGGTCCATAGCATATTGTAATCCATTTACTCTATTGCGAGGAAGCACTTTACTGTAATCTGCTTTTAATTTCAATGGCTAGATTGTCAACAATTTCTTGTGCATAGAACATAGAAAAAAATACACTTTGTACCAATCATTTTGTAACAACTTAGTGACATGAAAACATAATAAAACCATTTTTCCATTAAAGATAAGGTTTGCAAATATTGAGAGGCAGATGAAGGTATTGTACTGGGATATGTTCATTCATCATACTAGGAACAATATTCAGTTTTTCAGTCGCACCCATCTGTTCGGAATAAGTGCAAGAAAAAAAGGCCTCTAATCATGACACTAATGTGTTTATTTGCTCCTTGTTGAAAGACAAGTCTGTTGAAATCTATGTTATATATACTTTTCGTTATTGTCAACAAATCCCATGTGCAGAGCCAAAACAACAGTGAACGTATCTACTATCAAGTTTTGTGTGTGTCAGACCCTGCTATCTTCTTCCTATGTGCCATACAGCTCAATTGTTGTAAAAACACATCAGTGAGCCACACTGTTGCACTGGGTGACATGTTCCTTCATTATCATGAACACACACACTTTAGTTTATTTGGACTCAATCCCACACGCACCGTCCTGCCACCAAAATACTCCCTAGAGCACCATATGTGGATTGATGCGCTGCTGAAAATAGTCCCTAACAAATGCGCTATTCCCTCCAGATTGAGCAATGCTTGATACAAACAACATTTTTGAAAAAACAAAACTATATACTATATATGTGACCTGTTTTTAAAGATTATTTTCTTCAGCAGGAAAGAATGGAATGAACGTGTTTTGGGCTAACAAGTGGTCATTGTGGAATAAGGACGATACAGTATTTCTTCAGACTTTTCTTACATGGTTTTAAATATCTAGTACTTTATAGTAGTTTTTGGGATTGCAAATGGTAATTTTCTTGTACAGAAGCTGCTGCTTGTTATTATCTCGAAGGCATGAGTGAAATATGACATATTTCAAATATGAAATCAAATTCAGGTGTGTAAAATAATGATGCATTATTCATGGTTAGTATGTAGTCAAACCAGTGGACCGTATCTGCGGTTTAATGTTGGCCACATGTTGCTCTAATCCTACGTTGTTCCAGTTTCCCAAGCAAACACCACTGGGCTGTTTCTTTCTCATCCACAACATGACTCTAGGGGAGAGAGTGAGAGTTGGGTATTTAATAGAAAATTCCAAATCATTTTTTTCTTCTTAGTGAAAGAAGAAAAAAAAGGAAGAAAAGACATTCTAATAAATATTTAAATAGCAACTTGCCTCATGTTATATTGGATGTGTTTGCACCAACCTGCTGAACTTCGCTGTTCTTTTAGCCTAAAAACTGCCAAACCCCAAATGCATGTCAGAATGGGATACAGGATAGCTGGAAGGGACAAGACTGGCTGTGTGTTTGATATTTCTTCAGTGTGTGCATATTTCTCTAGTCATGCATGTGAAAGCAGTAGATATAGATTGGGTGATGTTCTGACCATTTTGTTATTCTTTAAAAAAAAAAAAAAAAAACAACAGATGTATTTGTGTTTTAGAGAGAAAGAGACAGAGCTGCTTGTTGCATTCTCAGCATAGAAAGACTCAGCCAAACAAGATTGTAATTCTTCTCCTGCAAATAACCCAACATTGATTTTGTATTTCAATTTATCCCTCCTTGCTTGCAAATGTGGGAGATACAGAGATTTAGAAAGACATTTTATCTGTTAAGCCAGCCACCATGGCAAGTGCTGTTAATGAAATGTGTTTGTTCTTTTCAACAACTAATTACATTCTTTTGGGCTAGCACATTTGTATGGAATGCAAGGCTGTACAGAGTTATCTGTCTGGCCTAAACACACACACAGAAACTCCCAAACACAAATATGCAAACAGAGAGCGGGGCCTTTTAACATTCAGAAGACACTAAATGCCAAGGTTACCACATCGATACACAATTGATTTTGTGCACTCTGCTTGTGAGTCTGGTCTCACACAGGCACAACATATAGCCAACACTGCCTGATGCACAGACTGACACCTCAGCCTGTTCAAAAAACCTGAAGCCAGTTCTCTCTGTCCTTTAAATGCAAGAGATAACGAGTAGGGTTGGGTACCAAAACCTGGTGCCTATATATATATATATATATATATATATATATATATATATATATATATATATTCCTAAACGACCGGTATCTACCGGCTCTACCGAATGACAACGTAGATTTCAGTGCCACTTAAATGCCTGTGCTGCTCACCTGTGCTCCAAAACGGATGTTACAGGCAATAGAAACATTGTGCACTTGTCGCTAGTTAACATTACTCTTGGCAGCAGGTAGTGTTAGCCTACTGTTAGCTAGAAGCTGGATTAAACACAGTTAAAATGATGCAAGCTAAACGGTCTAACGTGTGGCTGTATTTCACTGGAAAGGATTCCAACTATGGGACGTACAACAGTCTGCAGCTAAAGACACAGAGTAGACTAGCAACACCGTGGCCACTGTCTGAGTCGGAGTTGTTGGAGAAACACCGACGGGACTTAATGGTGCGTTCAATTGCACCTCGTAAGCTGATGGTGTATTCAATGTTGTTGTAAAGTACTCTTCTACCATCTAGTGGTTCTTCTTCAATTGACTGGTGAAATAAGTTATTATCATTACATTTTAAATAAAATATTTTTTTTTATATTTGGCCATTTGGCCTAGCAATAAACAAGCCGTTCTTACCGACTGTGGTTTTGTGCTCTTCTTTTTCTTCTAGTATCGGTTCACACATCGTTTAGGCACCATTTTAAAAGTATCATTTTAGCACCGGTAGTGTAAAAAAACCAACTGGTAACCAACCGATTTATGAGGGACGAGGAGGATGGATAGGTTAAAGACTGCAGGACTTCCCCCAGGCACAGAGTCCTGAATAAATAGTCTTTGTGCAGGTTTATGGAAGCAGCTTGGAGTGTTGGTGCTCTCTTTGTGACTCCATTTGGCACTGCCAACCAAGGAATTCTCCTTCAGTTGCTTCAGCTCCATCAGTCTCATACCACAGCATTTAGTCACACCATCACCATGCTTTTTTGCTCACTCATGTCTTTTTTTAAGATTTTTGGTTGCTGTTGTTGTTAATTTTTTCCATTACCCATTATTCACATTCATCGTTCCTTTTTTTTTGGTTGTGTTCTTTTATAGGTTCTCCAATGCCCTCCCCCTCCTGTCCATCATCTGTCATTGACCAATCACATCCACAATCAGCCAATCCACATGGCAACCAGTTGTTAGGCGACGTGGCTGAGCCAGACTCAGAGGAAGAGGAGGAAGAGGAGGAGGAAGGAGAAGAGGAGTATGCAGCCAGATTGTACTTACCTGTAACTCATGGTAAAGGGACTTTACTTTGTTTCGTTAGCAACCTTTTTAGAGACTACTTCATTTGTTTTGGTAATCTGAACTGGAATTTGACTGATTTATTGGGTTCATACGTCCCTTTTGTTTACAAAAAAAGAAAAATCTGCTTTGTGACATTTATATTGAATTATATTTTTTATTGACATTTAACATTTTATTAACATATATGACGAACATTTGTAATCTTTCCTTCATCCAAAAAAAGACAAAAGAGGGTTTTGTCTGCAAAACCCACATCAGTCAAATCCTAGTGCTTTATTAAAGACTGGATGTTATTATCTGTCTGCATTTGAATTTAAACTGTTGTGTATAAGTGAGATAAGAGCTTGTGCATTTTTCTTCTGCACTTCCTCTCCCATGTCTCCATCTAAACATCCAGCTGCTGCAGGAGATGCTTGGCAACATGTGTGGTAACATGCTCTGAATACTCAGATACCTGTTCATATTTTTCCATTATTCTTCTGAACTAGTAATAATCCGGCATTAGGTAGTAACGATGTTCCACTTCCGGGATTGCTCCTTTGCCAACTGAAATTCCGCCACATTTCACTTTTTTTCGGCCGGATGTCCATTACCTTCCGCTTTCTTTGTGTTGTAATTTTAAACTCTGGTGGATTTCTGAGGACTATGGTTAACTGCTCCTCAGATCTCTCTGTCTCTGTCTAGCTAGACTATCTGTCCAATCAGAATTTTCTGTTGCATGACTAAAACAACTTTAGAACATACACATGTTCCACCAAAACAAGTTCCTTCCCGAGGCTATTTAGCAGAGTCGCCGTGGTTCTGTCCAGTGTTTAGCGCCGCCCATGACGATTGTGATTGGTTTAAAGAAATGCCAATAAACCAGAGCATGTTTTTTTCCCCATCCCAGAATGCTGTATGGGCTAGCCAGACCCTCCTGCGCAACGCTGTGGTGGAAGGTCTAGCAAAGCGAGACCAGGTATCAGGTAACTAGGTCCTGAGGCGAATGTAGGCAAAGCTTGGACCCAAATGCAGTTAAAGAGATTTATTATAGACAGGAAAACACTTACTTGGAGTAATAATCCACACAGCAAGGAATTAAACGACAGGGAACACGACAGGGAACAGTACGCACAGCAAACAGAACAAAATAATCCGACAAGAGACAAAGACATCACAGAGACTAAATACACAGGGTAACAAGGTTAAACAAGGGACAGGTGACACAAGGAATCAGGAACAGGTAAAACCCATCAGGGCGGGGCAGACAAGCATACAGGCGTGAAAACACAAGACAGGAAGTAAAACAAGACAAGACAGGAAGTAAAACAAGACAAGACTAGGGAGAAAACAGACTACTACAAAATAAAACAGGAAACACTAACAACAGAAATTCAATTCAATGCATTCCATTTCCACTCCACTATTTTCCCTCCCTCACTTCCTTTGTGGTCGATGTCTATTGCTGACTCCACCATGAGCTGTGGCTGTTTTTCATGTCGCTTGCTTATGATAAATGTTGAGATCACTCTTGACACTTGGAAAGCAGCGCAGATTTGAGGTTTGAACTTCTGATTGATTCCAGTGCGGTGCCAATGGTTGTCCTCATGCGATCAGCCAGTCTTGGTCGGAATCGCACCACTTTCTCCATCTCTGTCCAACCTTTCCTTCCTTTCGTGCCTGTGTCTGTGTCTTATCACACGAAACCCTAACATCTTGGACGGCAACTGACAGATATTAACACAAAAGAGGCCAATTAAGTTTGGGAGTACAAGAGAAGGTCAGCAATCGGTGAATTAAAAAAGATAAATATAACCGTGACAGTTTGAGTTTCAGTATTTATTAGTTTGTACAAAACGTGGGTCTGGAAAAACTTATGCAAGGCATTTTGAAAGCGGAACATTTAGAAAGCGAAACAGCTGTTTAGAAAGTTGCACATTTTGGCTGCAGGAGGAGCCGTGATCAGCGGTCTATTAAGCCACGCTTGCAAGCTTTGATACTTGTTCTCCAAGTCTACCTGAAATGTTTATATAGCTTTTAATTCTTTTAAATGTACCTAGTAAGGTTATGACTATGATTCTGCTACCCACACAGACTCAGCAGGGGGGGATGACATCATCATTCACATGTTGAATAAAATTAACATGGCTTTCCTGATCTACAGAGCCCAAGTACCATGTTTACCTAACTGAACACTGAGTTTTTGTGTGAACATTTTCATTAACTTCATTGATTAATATTTAGCGTTGTTTTGAAAGTGTTTGTGTTTCTGTTGGCCTAGTTGTAGTCTCTCTTGCCGGACCTTCCTCCACAGCGCTGCGGATGAGGGTCTGGCGAGTCCACACAGCATTCCAGGATGGGAGAAAAAAGTGCTCTGGTTTATTGGCATTTCTTAAAACCATCACAATCGTCTTGGGCCACGGTGCCGCTGCAAAATAGCCTCGGGAAGGAACTTGTTTTGGTGGAAGTTGTTTTAGTCGTGCAACAAAAAACTCAGATTGGACAGATAGTCTAGCTAGCTGTCTGGATTTACCCTGCAGAGATCCGAGGAGCAGTTAACCGTAGTCCTCAGAAATCCACCGGAGTTTAGAACACCAACACAAAGGAAGAGGAAGCAGGACATCTGGCGGCAACGGAGCAATCCCGGAAGTGGAACGTCGTGGAAGTAGACTATCCTAATTGTAGATCAGTTGGTTTGGACAGACAGCTGTTTTGCTAGTATGATGTTGGATCATAATGAAACCAGGTTGGGTCACTAAAGAACAAGTCTCCACTGTGTTGGACTAGTAGAAGTCCTACAGAAAGTTTCACAGGCATGACTCAATTGAAATTTGGGCTAGATCAATATTTTTGGGGTGATTAGTGGAGTTCTTCAAAACTTAGGTCAAATAAAGCTACATTGTTTTGCTCAGTAACTCTCTAAACGGACGATTCTAAATGAGTGCAGTGTGCAGACCATATTTTTATTTCTCATTTCAAGAGACACACCAAGGTTAGACAGCTGCCATTTTTGATCGCAGTCCAACCATAAGAGCTTATTTCATCAGGCCTGCTCCTGCTATCTCTCCACATGGCAAATATTAGGCTGCAAAAGTTGAGATTGAAACCCTAGTCTGGCTGTTTGAACCACTGGGACCACAGGGGCCATTATGGTTCAAATCAGAGTGCTGATCTGAGACCTGTGCGCCTGTGGTGGTTGACAAGCAACAGATGCAGAGTCATGTTGGCTGGCCAATGACCCTGGATCAGTCTTCTTAAAGTCAGGAGTTTGATAGGAAACAGACTGTGATGGCTTGAAGAAAGGAACTAAGACAACCACAATTAGAGTCAGACTTCCATTAGGAGAGGGGGCATGAAAGGGAGAAATACAGAGGGAGGAGATTTCAAAGGAAGGAGAGTGAGAAAAAGAAAGACAGCTGCATGGAGTGATGGAAATAGAGAGACAGACAGACGTCTCCTCATATATACATTGCCATCTAAACATAATCAGAAACAGCTCTGAAAGGTTGTGCATGCATGGCTGTTTGTGGATTTGTGTGTGGTCCTCTTTTCCCAAAGCAGTCCCAGCCTGACCTAACCAACCAATGTTCAGCCAAACATCTAAAATATCGCTCTCACCACTTCCTGCACTTTTAGACATGCTTTTTTTCCGTTATCCGCTCATATCACTGTCCTTTCCTCCGCTTCTTGTTTCTTTGCACCAGTGATTTTGCAGGAAGTCAAGCAATGAAGCAAAGTAAACGAGAGGCCTTTAACTTGCATACATGACGTACACACAAATGTAGAAACCCATTTCTTTTAAACTCCTTGTTTACAGGAGGATGAAGCTGAGCAAGGGGGGGCAAAACACAGAATGTAAGAAGGAGAGAGACAATCTAGGCTTTTCTTTTCCCTTCTTCCCTCAGAACACATCATTTACTGTCTGTTTGGGACAACCAAGTGCTGTAGGAACCATCAGAGACAGAAGGGAAATAGTACTGTTTTTAGTCCATAAAGACAGTTCCTGAAAATGTGCCTTGCTGCACTACATTGCAAATGGATTTCAGGGTAGAAGCCCCAGAGAAGAAATCACACAGAGATATTCCACACCAGTCCCATTCATTCCCTATTGTGACGGTGATCTACATGCAACATGTATGGCTGGCAGAAGAGACAGTTTATCAACTTAAATTGTGCTGGAATATCAAGTTTTAAGAAAACATTTTGTTTGACCCGATGGGCCCTATTTTTCCACCACAACGGATAGTAAATGTTGTAATTTAATACTGCATCAGGTGCACAGTGTTGCACCTGTGAGTATCTCCGGGAGTTTTCTGTGAACCTGGCTGCACTGACCGATTCCGATACCTGAAATGCGAATCGGCCAGTACAGAGTGCTGATCCCATACCATTGTGTCATATATTTTATTATGTTTTAACAACTGTATACTACTATCCCTGTATGGATGTGATATGATTGCTATCTTTGTTGTTCGGCCTGGCTCAGGTTAAACTCTTTGTGAAACATGAACAAACAATGAACACCATAGAACTTTCTTTAATGATCCAGTTTGACTGTCATAACAGAAAAAAAACATAAATAGAACTGCTTTAAAGTAGATTTTTCTATGGGGCTAAATTACGTGGTATAGGATCAGTGCATAAACTCCAGTATTATCCGAGACCAGCAATTAATGATAGCGATATCGGAACATCTGTACAGACAGCACAGTGTAATGTTGATGTCCAGAATGACTTGTGCCACCTGCCTGCTCTGCCCAGGTCAGTGGCAGATGGTGGACCACACCCACCATGTGTGACATTGATTGCAGGCGCAGATTGACCCTAAAAATCACAAGTGGAGTAGTGGTGTTGTTAGGAGCCACCAAACCCACCCAGATAAAAATAGATCAAATAGATCAAGTATGTGTACAAAGGGTTAGGGTTATTTTTAGAAAACATCTAAAAACAACTGTTGAGTTTTTTTAAATACATATTTTAAAAGTTTGCATTAGTCATATGAACATATACATGTGCACAACAATCCCACTATACTGTAAATACTACAGAAGGTCAATTACTGTTACAGTAGAATCTGGTAGCATGTCAGAAAATTTGAATAATGAATGGAAATAGCCAAACGCTGCATAAAAATTACATGCTACGGCAAAAACTACAAGTGTACAAAATGTAATGCACATACAGTATTTCTGCTGCTGATGGCTAGTTCTATTTAACTGAAAAAGAACTTTACGCAGTCTTACAACAGGTGTGAGTTTTATAGAGGTTAGGGGCTCGACCATCTCATCACTTTTTGCTTGTCGGTCCAAGCAAATGAAAACACAAGTAAACATAGCCTGAGGGGTGCTTTTGTGTGTATTGCAACTTTGATTTTTTTGTCATTAATCAAGAACAAATTTTTGTGTTTTAAGTTGTACCTGTGAATCTGATTATTGGGTGAGCCCTTGTTTTACTACAGTAATTAAAGCTACAGGTGTGCATCATAAAACATGGAAACATCCTCAGTAAAGTACATTAATTCCCTTTAAATATTGATGTCATCTGCACTTTATGAGTAAGAATTCATTAAACCAATCAAGTATGGCTATACAGTGTATTTTTAAGTTTAATTTTAAGTTTTTACACTTTTGGAAAATGTAATTGATTTATTCATTAAAAAACATATTTTGCAGTTGGTTGTGATAATCATACTGTAGATGTACCCCCTTTTTATTTACGACCAAAGGCATTGAGAACATATGGGTGCTTGCATATCAAAGCTAGTTTTGAAACTGACGCATCCCTTTAAGAGTGTAAAGTGTAAGGTATGCAGATGAAGGTGTTGCTGCTGTTTGAACTAAGCAGAACTCAAGCAAATTTTAAGAGCATATATGACAGCGCTGTATCTATCTATGGGTGGCGCCATGCACTGGGAAGCCAAACATTGCCTGACAACAGTAGAGTGTGAGCTGGGATGTTTATCTCCCTCTCTGTCATTCACACACACAACACACAATGAGTGAGTGAGCCTTTTCTCTTTTTTCTCTCCTCCCTCAGAGTGTAACGCAGGGTGGGATACAGACACTGTATTTTATTCACAGTGCTGCCTCAGGCTAAGGCTTCCTCTTGCATTCTCCTTGTATTCAACAGCACTGCTAGTCTGAGGGACACAACTGTATTCACATTGACAGAAAAATCCCAAGATGGATCATAAACAAACCTGTGAAAGCATTGTTGATCACTAAAGTTCATAGTCCTTACAGTTTTCATTCTGAATTTGTTTTCAACCTATTCCTTTAATCCATGTCAGTCCCTCAGAATGAAAATAGTTATTTGTCTCATTATTTATGAGACACAAAATCAAAGTCTTTCAAAACAACACCAGTAAGGTCCAGGTCATGTTGCCACAGGATGTCTATTCTGATTTACTGTGACTTATTATAATTACCATTTCATTACCATATGCAAGTATAACTCATCTGATCTCAGGCTATCTGATATGTATTTACCCAGATGTTTTGTGTTATAATTGTAAGAGACTGGAGGGTATGCTTATGTAATGTGGAGAAGCCTTACAAACAATAACTGGCAATCAAATCTAAATTGTCCATTAAAAAGACATAGGATATTAACAAGGATATTAATTAATTAAGACAGTTTCTGATCTGATCAACATGTCTCATTAGATTCAGTTTAGGTTAACGTTAACTATAGATAAGCAAGGTGATATTGATTAATTCTATAATATATACTTTAAGTCAGAGACAGGGGGTAGCTGCAGGGGGTTGCCAAATTATTGTTTGATAGTTTACTTTTTTTTTTTAAATACTGTCTGAAAATATACATTAACATGAATCCAACATATTAGTAGTAAAGATATTTTTTTTTAATGGACACAACATTGATGATTTTCCTTACTGGCCTACAGCTAAGCTTGACACTAGGTATCCATCAACAGATACAGTTACGCTTAAAGATTTACTGTGCCACATTTTAACATATATATTTAAAAGCTAAGTATTATATGCACCATAAAAAAGGTATGTATAAAGGCTTTAGGCTGCCCTACACGTTATTGTAGGTCATGTTTAATATGCAACTCAATTTTATTATATACGTAGTAGGGGGTCCCTTGCTTTGACTCTCTATTAGCTAGGGGTGTAAGAAAAAATCGATACACTTGAGTATCGCAACATTTTATTTAGCAATACTGTATACATTTTCAAAAACGCAATATCGATTTTTTATTTTGTTTTAGTTTACGTGCAAACATATTCATGTAAGACAGTGTTTCACGTTTATATTGTGTTTAAACCCCCTACCGCTAGATGGCTATACTGAGACGCACCACTAGTTACGCACAGTATCGAAATATATTGCAATAAATTGAATCGTGACCCATGTATCGTGATACATATCATATCGCCAGATTCTTACCAATACCCAGCCCTACTATTAGCTAAGCGGTCCTTGGCCTAAAACACATTGAAGATACCCTACTTTAAGTAATGAGACAAACTGCACCCGATCTCTTTTCCAATAAAAAGCCAGTATTAGCTCCGTAAACTGTTTCAACCCAGGAGTGATATTTGTTTGTAGACATATGAACAAAGATGGTGTAATAGCTCGCCACTCCTCAACTCTCCCTGAGAGGGAAAAGACGCCAAAAAACCCTCCACCGTCCAGCCTTTAGATGCCTCAGAGACGCCAAGGCTATCAGCTCCAAGCGGAAAAACAACAGAAAACAGACAAGTTTCTTTGCAAACAGGGGGGATGACGCCAAGGCTTATTGACAATGTCTATACTGAAAGCAAAGGGGAGGTCAGACCGAGGCGGAGAGACAAACACGAATAACACTTAGTGCTTTTTACTTTGGGACCAAGTAGGCAATTCTCCTCAACACCAGAACTAATCAATGAACCATTGAATGAGAGAGAGGAAGAGGGGAGAGAGAGAGAGAGAGAGAGAGAGAGAGAGAGACAAACAGACAGACAGACAGACAGACAGCGAGAGAGACAGACAGCGAGAGAGAGACAGAGAGAGAGAGAAGGAGAGAGAAAAATACATATTTCTCCTCAAAACCAGACCGAATCAATGATGGGGATGGGAGGAAGGGATGGAGAGTAGGAAGAGCGAAAGAAAGAAAGGATCCATCTTGACATGAGAAAGAATCAATGAGATTTAGATGGAGGATAGAGGCAGAGAGCGGGGTCAAACGGCAGAAAAGTTATTTGAAAGAAAATTGTAAGAGAAGAGAGAGTCAATCATTGATCAGGCTAATGAACCTCAGGCCAGTGGCTGGTATTAAAGCCAAACACACACAAATGGAAAAAGGCACAAACACATAGCTCATGTCTGAGGCTGATTGCAGAATGGAGTCACTTAAGTAAATCAAAATGTTGTAGCAGACTTCATACAAGGAGACAGAGAGACGCAAAGAGATAGAGGGGAGAGTGTGTGTGTGTGTGTGTGTGTGTGTGTGTGTGTGTGTGTGTGTGTGTGTGTGTGTGTGTGTGTGTGTGTGTGTGTGTGTGTGTGTGTGACAACCTAATCCTTGGTGCAAAAGCTGTTATTGTTTTTCAGCTCAGCTTTCAGAGATTTGCAGGGCTTAATTGTGAATGATGGGTCGTTTTCCATGTGTCTGAGTATTTTGCTAGGTCACATCATTATTAGTCTCGCATTGCCAGACCTTCCTCCACAGCATTGCAGAGGAGGGTCTGGCTAATCCACACAGCATTCCAGGATGGGAGAAAAACGTGCTCTGGTTTATTGGCATTTCTTTAAACCAATCAGAATCGTCTTGGGCGGAACTAAGCTCCGCAAGGAGCAACGATGCCTCTGCAAAATAGCCTCAGGAAGGAACTTGTTTTGGTGGAAGATGTATACGTTCAAAAGTTGTTTTAGTTAGTGTTTTATTATTATTAACTCAGATTAATAATAATAATAATAATAATAATAATAATAATAATAATTTAATAATAATAATAATAATAATTTATACTTTATTAATCCCGCAAGGGGAAATTCCAAACTTTTTTTGGAAGATTGGACAGATAGTCTAGCTAGCTGTCTGGATTTACCCTGCAGAGATCTGAGGAGCAGTTAACCATAGTCCTCAGAAATCCACCAGAGTTTAAAATTACAACACAAAAACAGTGGAAGGAAATCGACATCGGTGAAAATACATGCATCCGGGGGAATTTCCTTTCGGCACCGGAGCAATCCCGGAAGTGGAACTACTTCTGTGAGTGCTAACTGCCACTTTGCGCATTTGAAGGCCATGATGTCTCTCTCTCATGGGTGGGCCAAATTCTCTGGGCGGGCAAAGCAGAAAAGGAAGGTAACCTTGCTCCTTATGACCTCATAAGGAGAAGATTCCAGGTCGGCCCATCTGAGCTTTCATTTTCTCAAAGGCAGAGCAGGATACCCAGGGCTTGGTTTACACCTATCACCATTTCTAGCCACTGGGGGACCAAAGGCAGGCTGGGGGAACTCATATTAATGTTAAAAAAAAACTCATGAAGTGAAGTTTTCATGCCATGGGACCTTTACATTTGACTTGGTGAAACCTGCAGAAACTCTGCAAAATGTTTTTTAGTAAAAGAATGCTGCTGCTGCAAAAAAAAGGGTAGTCAAGGGAAAGTTTTTGGTGTCCTTGACAAAATATGTCTAGAATTTGTAACCTGATGCCAACATCTGCTACAGCATGTTTTAAGGTAGGGATGCTGAATAAATAATACTACCAACCAATCAAAAATAAATGGAGATAATGCCCCTCTTATTAATGTCCCTCTTGCGTTCTTGATGTATTTTCCAGATGTTACTTCTTTATCGTTTCAAAGCGCTTTTATACGTATAAATACCTCACTCCAGGGTAACGTTGGCTTTGCTTCCGCTGTGTGGATTAGTGGGTTAAAACCACAGACTGGGCCCAAGGACGCCAATTTACTCACATCTGCTGAATGAGCAGAGAGCTTACGTATGTACAGTACACACTTGATACACTTTGGTAGAGTATGAAGCAGGCGTTAGCCTTAACCATCTTAACATTGCATGTTTCAGTTAAAAATGTCATATCTTAGCCAGAATAAATGGAAGCATGGCCAGTGTATACTTATGTTATTTTTTATCTTTTAAATGCATTTGTTCTCCCTGTCATTTAGCCTGCATATCGACCAACAACTATCTGTTCCCAGGGTCAGTATGGAAAGCCTGTTTTCATCTGTTTGGAAAAGGACTCACTGCTATGAAATATAATAGATCAAAACAAACCTGCCACTACACATGTAATGGAAGCAGAGCAATTCCAACTGAGTTTAGCTTGGTTGTCAACAGTGTGTACCATTCACCCGAACATTAATTTTTCTATAAATTACTACTTGTCAACACAGTAAAAGCTCCTTGCTTTGTTGCTTTTGAAAGTAAATGCCCTGACTCGGTTATTGAAAGCAGAACTGAGTGTAGTTGTACAGACAATTGTAAGACATGGTTTTGTAAACAGATTGAATGTGACGGTTTTAAATGCAGTCTTCTTCTTCTTTTGGTGATTTGCCAACAGGCCACCAAACCTAAATGACAATATTCTTTATTGTCTTGACCCCTATGAACCAGGCCTGGAATTTCACCATTTTAGGGGCAAGGCCACTTGGCCTTTGGTGTTGCCAATCTTTTTTTTTTTTTTTAACTGCAGGAGTGGAAATTGGGCTTGTATGTGTGCGCCCAGCTCCACAATGATTCAGATTTATAAAACAGAGCCAGGCGTAAGTTTGGCTTTATAAATCTGAAGAAAAGAATGCATATGCATGTTTCTGTCTTTGCCTCAACAAAAGACACTAAACCGTATTAACAGGAAAGAGGCAGAGGAGAAAACGGCGAAATCAGCTGGACCATTGTAGGCGGGGCATCAAGGCCACTGTGGCTAAAGGGTATATAATTTTTTAAAGGAACAAAAGGCCAAACTGAGGAGGCACAGCAGCCCATGGCCCTTGTGAAATGAACCTTACAACAACATTTAGTTAACGTGGTTCCTGATCTACCACCTCTATGGCTAAGTTGAGCAGTGGTTGACAAAGTATTCAGATCCTTTACTTAAGTAAAAGTACTAATACCACACTGTAAAAATACTCTGTTACAAGTAAAAGTCCTGCTTTGAAAATGTTACATGGTAAACTATGTATTCAATGGAGAAAAATCCTCACATTTTAGTAACTGGAGAGGATCCAAACAGTTGTGTGGTCTAATCCAAACAGTTGTGTGGTCTAATCATTAATTGATTAGACCAGTAATTAAGAATTTAAATTTGAGACTTTTTAAGACCCCGTGGAAACCTTGTTTTAGCTTGCTCATATTTTACATTTTAGCATCATTCAAAAATCCGTTGAGATGTCAGTTGTGACAGTTTGACCACTTTAAACCTACAGTGCCTACCAACCATTTGCTTTTATCCTCCTCCAAGATTAGCACTCACAGAAGTAGTTGATAATAACATCCTCCGGAAATTCCGCCGGATGCATGTCTTTTCGCCAATGTCCTTTTCCTTACGCTGTTTGTGTGTTGGGGTTCTAAACTCTGGTGGACTATGGTTAACTGCTCCTCTATTTATTATGTTTATCTTTATTGGCATTTCTTTAAACCAATCACAATTGTCACAAAGCCCCGGTGCCTCTGCAAAATAGCCTCGGGAAGGTACTTGTTTTGGTGGAACATGTGTACATTCAAAAGTTGTTTTAGTTGTGCAACAGAAAACTCAGATTGGACAGATAGCCTAGCTAGCTGTCTGGATTTACCCTGCAGAGATCTGAGGAGCAGTTAACCGTAGTCCTCAGAAATCCACCAGAGTTTAGAATTCCAACACAAAGCAGGCATAAGGTAAAAAAGAAGGACATACGGCGAAATTTTTTAGATATTGACTGAATTGTTTTAAGCTGTTTGAAGACGCAACTTATGTAGTGATGACATGGTCCCATGGGTGAAACCATTTTGATTTGAATGGGTCCCACATCCTCTTCTACAAGCTTCTGTTTTAGCCCTTGTGCTCATGTTAAAACTCTAATGATAGCAAAATGGTCAGTATGTGGGCTCTGTCCAGCATTTTTTATTGAGTGAACCTTGTAGCCTCAAGGGACTTGGCACTCATAGTGTGGTTGTTATTGAGATTCAATTGTATTTCAGTACACTGGCAATATGTTTCATCTAATACCCAACCCAATAAAGCAAATTTGATTTTGAGAGTGGTTGGGAGAGCAAAGCAAGTGAATGTGATGGAAATATGGAAACAAAGAGTAGGACATACATTAAAAAAAAACTCCTGGTGGCTGTGAGGACAAAAAAAGGATAGAAAACAGATGAAAGAGTAAAATAGAAAAAGGAAAGGAAGACCCTGTGGCTTTGAGGAACACTGTCTTCCATATTAACGACTTGGCCAGAGCTAGAGAGTAAAAGAACGGATAGAGATAGAGAGAGAGAGAGCGACAGGGCACCGAGAGATGACTTGGCAAGAGAAAATGAATAAGAGAATGAGGGCGAGATGGAGAGAGAGAGGGGGAGGGAAGGGAGGGTGGATGAGGGGTCAGTGCACTGGTGCTACAATAAGGAGTGAGAAATGTGGAGGACTGATGAGAGGCTCTGAAAAGGCTGCAGCTGCCTATACTAAATAACCAAGTGGAAGAGAGGAAAGGAAAGTAAGAGAGCAGGTCAGATGAAGAGGATGGCGGGAATAGGAAGGAGGCGATGGGAGAGATATATGGAGGGAGAGAAAGAAAAGATGGAAATCGAGCCATGACAACAATGGAAGGGAGAAGGTAGAGGAAGTTTCTGTCCAAATCAATTTAAGGAGAGGAAACGGACAGATATTGATGCTTTATCTCTCTACTTCCTCCTTTTATTTGTAACCATCACTAACACTTTCTCTATCTTCGGTTAAGTCCCTTCCTTCTCTTTGCTCTCCATTCCCACCCAAATGAGCTTTATTAGCAGTGTTATGCCTACCAGACACTAGAAGACTTTGAACAGACTTTGGAAAGACTAAAGTCTGACACCATCTCACATCTAGAGACAACCATCTCACATCTAATGTCATACTATGTAAAGACTGGGGATCTTGCAGGGTCACACATTGCACCACTACAACTAGATTTGTTTCAAAAAATGTAACCAAGCTAGCTAGCTATCGCTAGCGTTAGCTGGTAATTGAAGGGGAAGTTTGCAAATTTTCTGTTCTGCCGTACATGCAGATGAATGGCGGCAGTACCCAGAGGTCGGTGTTTATCCGTCGGTAAAACTCCTGTTGGATGACTCGCTTCAGGAGCGTTGGAAATCAGTAATTTTCCCCCTTTAGCGTTTAGCTTAGCGCAGTGCCATAAACAACCTTGGCTCTAGCTGTTTGCTGCTTCCTGATTGGTGCTGGAGGGAGTGCATCCTTTTGTTGTTGACAATGTTCACATGATTTAACTTCACTACCAAGACTTCACGTCAAGACGGGAAAAAGTCTGACTCGGACTGAGCATTGCGGGCAGGGCATATCATTTTTAGAGGGGCGTAAGGCCACACTGAGGAGGCACAGCGGCCCATGGCCCTTGTAAAATTCCTTCCCTGCTATGAACCTTACAACAACATTTAGTTACAGTGGTTCCTGAGCTTCCACCTCTATGGTTTAGGCAACAGAAACAACCTGGTTAAGGTCAGGTTGGAGAAAGATTGTGGTCATGATTGAATGAAATTGTATTAACTGCAATCTCCTGTGTCGAATTTAGATGATTTGTGCATCCAGCCATACCTCAACCTCCTCAAATATTTTGGCAATACGCCACAATTACATTCCTCGCGATTGTAAGACAATCGTGAGACGACGGGAGCGCGCCTCAACTCTAGCAAGACTCTCAGGATTTCATTCCGATATTGGAAATTAGTCTGCGACAGTGGAATCGCTTGAAAAGTTGTTTGGTGTTAAGGTCAGCATTAGTTATCCAAATTACCACAGCAGTGGGGTGCCTGATAAGTCAACCAATTCAGGAACATTAATAAATAAATAAAGTACAAAAGTGGTTTTAATATTTTTTCTTTTCGACATGGTGAGAATAGAAAATGACCAAGAGATAATGCTGCTTTATTTGAGCCTCATGTTTCATTAGATATCAATATTGTTCTGCCAGTAAATAAATAAATAAAACCTTGAAGGGACCACTTTTATCAGAGTTTTTGGATGAAAATGTTGAACATAACTAACAAGTTACAGAGAGGTAGCTGTTTTTGGATTGTGTTGAGAACTGTATCACCCATAAAGCCGGTGCACTGATCTGTTTCTAGGAAGACATGCTGTAGTGCAGAGGTTCAGCTTTTATTGTTCCAGCTGTCTTTGGAAGGATTCCCTCACACTTTGCTGTTCAGGATATAGTATTACATTTCATTCCTAACAGGACGAAGTGTAATTGCCCAGAAAGGTGACCTCTGTGCTATTTTTCTCTTCTCTGTGATGAGTCACAGAGAGGAGAAAAGGCTACAAAGAGCCTAGACATTTGACTCAGATGTACGGAATTGACACCAACTTAAGCTTAGCTTGTTTGTTATGTTTCTGGCACCCCACGCACTCAACGGGACTCATTCATTCTGAGCTAGACGCATGGAAATCATGCTGCGATTCACTACTAAAATATACAAATATCAGCCCAGATTAAAATATAGCTTACATTTTAATCAGAAAATTGGTCATTACAGAAGTAGTGTATCTGAGGTCTACTTTAATTTATTTAAATGAATATTATGATTTACAAAAAAGATATGGTTGTGCTTTTTCCTTTTAGGAAATTGCAGTATTTTGTGATGTTTGATTTTGTGAGATCAACGTGTCCAGGAAACTGCTGCAATGTCTTCTCTCGTTCATGTTATGTCACTTTCCTTTCTTGTCATAATTCCTCATTTGGAGGGTTCTTGTGAGGAGGTCACGGTTCATAAAATCTCAAATAGAACTTAAAAGTTACCAACCCGTTCTCACTCCCAACTCGTATAATACTGACGCTTGGTCAGTGTCTCTCAGCGTCAGATACTGACGCAAAAATCCCCCTTTAGCATCTGTATGGAACGCACCAGGCAGAGCAGCAGCTCTGTAAGATGACGTAGTATTAAGAGAGACAACGGTAGAGAGTAGTATGAAAGACTGAAGATCTGCGTAAGGAGGCAGGTTGGGGGGGTGGATGGGTCAAACAACACAGGACTTTCACCCAGAAGACCCGGGTTTATGTCTCTTTCTCGTCACCCCACCCACCATCTTTTCCTAAAGCTTACTGTCCCGTTCTTGTGCCACAGTGTCAGTCATTCCGTCCTGACTCTAAAGGACACTATTGGCGTGAATAACAAACACCAAAGGCACATGACCAAGCATCCGTATTTTACACGAATGTGTCGAAAGTTCCAAGTCACATTCCTGTGTGGAAAAGATGTGAGCAATCTCAATAATAGCACCAGGTAAATACAATGTGGCCCCAGTTTCTTTCTTTTTATAAAATGTAGACTACTGTAACTTAAATTACATGTAGTGAAATCCCTTCCCAGGGCTGCTTGTGTCTAAGAGGATTACTGGGATGCTAACACAGGCATTAAAGGGGTCTCTGAGTACTAACTGTCAGTCTTGGCCGACCTGTTGTAGAAACACTGTGACGACTACCCTTTCCCTCTCACATTCTTTCCTTGCCTTCTTTGCTGCATCCCATTATGTTTTCATTTCATGCTTTCTCTTCCTCTCTTCCTTCTCCTTTCACTTTGCCTTAATACCTTCACGTGTGTCACTTTTAGTTTCTTTCTCAGGGTCTTCACTTGTCTTTCCCCTCCCTCCTTACCCCCCTCTCTCTCTCCATGTCTCTTTTTTTCTTTAAAAGGAGATGTGTATTGTCAAATGCAGTGGCCATGAAAACACCAATTTTACAGCACAGGAGTTACTGGCAAGAAGTGAGGAGAAAGAGCATGCAGACACACACACATTTGTATGTGAGGCCCCCTATTTACTCCACTTTATCTTCGCATAGCAAATTATGTGTTTTAATGTTGAATGCTGAATATCGAGTAGATCCCCTTTAAACAGATGCCCCAATAACAGACTGGAATTGGATTTGTTTCTGTTGACTAAATAGCAGAATTATGGCTTCAACCATTTGTTCATTTTAATGTAAACCAACACCAGTGATATTTCAGCTCAGCCTCATTAATCACTTCTGTTCATTTCCACTCTCATACACAGTTATATTTCTAGCCTCGTCTGGAGAGAAACATCTGCATTTAGCAAACATTTACTTCATCTGGAGAGAAACATCTGCATTTAACAAACATTTACCTCATCTGGAGAGAAACATCTGCATTTAGCAAACATTTAGCTTGTCTGCAGATGACCCCAGTGCCGGTTCATATTCTTAGCTGAGGATCAGAGCTGTCTCCTTGTGCTAGACACACACATGGTACTTTTGCTTAATCAATTCAGGTTTTACAATTCCTCCTGCTGACAGTGAAGGTATTGGAGGGTCTCACAGCTCTCAGGGAGTTCCCCCACTAGTTCAATCCTTTGTTTTCTTGCCCCCTTTTCAAGGACATATCGTACTTCCAATGTGCTGTTAGTATTCATAATAATAATAATAATAATACGGTTTGGTTGTAAGGTACCTCTCATAAAATGTAGCTCAAGGTGGTCAAAGATGAGACAAACAATATAAAGAGGCGGCTGTGGCACAGGTGGTAGAGCGGTCCCCTATCGGACTGTCCTTGGGCAAGACACTGAACCCCGAATTGTTCCCGTGAATGTGTATCTGATGAGCAGGTGGCACCTTGTACGGCAGCCTCTGTCAAAGTGTATGAATGTGTGTGAATGGTGAATGGTTTCTGCACTATGTAAAAGCGCTTTGAGGAGTCGTTAAGACTAGAAAAGCGCTATACAAATACAGTCCATTTACAAAAATGCAATCAAAAGACAAAGTTGAATAATAAAAGTAAAATCCACAGTCTAGGCTTTTTTTTATATCTTCATAGAGAGTGGTCCAAACTTTTAAAGCATAGTTCATGAACGCTGAATCACACTTTCTTCCTTGATGTGGTTGTGAGTGACCAGTTGGCCTCGGGAAGGGCTGGAGGCTACCAGAGAATCGGCTGTGAAGGCCAGCCCTAATTCGTTAAGAGCTCTAAAATATAAAGTGACTCAGAGCAGTTTACCCAGGACTAATATGATATACTCCCTTCTTTTTTTGTCTGGGTGGACATTTCTGAATAGGCTGAGGAAGACCATCACAGTCTGCTTGAATATTAGTTTAGTATAGTGGTATAATTAGTCTGCCAGTATATTTTACAGTTAAAAGGGGAATATAGGCGACAATATCGGTCGTTTATTCCTACCCTATAATACGATCCACAGGAGTGCTTTCTGTCCTCATATCTGAACCAGAGAATGTAACAGTCTTTTTTTTTTAAACATGTTAACATTGTGAAACAGTCGCAGTTTGGTTATGTTTAGGCACAGAAGCTACTTGGTTAAGTTTAGTTATATTTGGTTTGGGTTAAAAATCAGTGCATCTGTTACATTAGTTCACTTTCCAGTTGCGCAAGTGACGCAGAACGTCATGTTCTGCGTAGTAGTTTTCTTTTTTCCGTAAAGTAAAAAAGTTACAGATTACATTTTGCTGTTTACTTTTACTTTTACACGGGCCTGGTCTCTTCTCTTGGGTCTAAGTCCTGTGTTTGTTTGATCCAGCTACCACACCCAACTTGTCACCTTAAGCAGAGTTTGGCACTGTAATACTTTGCCACATTACTTCCTGCTTTACCGCATTATATTGCATTATAAACACAAATATGGGTCGTAATTGCTGCTTGAACAAACAAATTGTAGCTTTAAAATGTAGCTTTAGTTTCAAATTTGGAGACACAAACATAACTTCTTGTTGTCGTGTTTGATGCAGACAGCACTTGTAAAAGCAACGTGATGTCATGTTTTGCTGGTGTAGTGCATTATGCCTCATGAACGAGAAGAGTCTGAGTGGTAATTTCAGTCAGCCAGACACAATCCATGGCAGCTCATTTTTCTAAAAGTCTAGACCTGACCTTACTTAACAAGATTTATCTGCTGTATTGCCTTTTTCTAAAACATTTTTTATTGAGCACATTGATTACAATATGTCTGTGTGCAGATTAGTATGTGCTCTTTGCCCAATACACACCTTTTACTTTCCATCACTTCTGGTTTTCATAGTCTAATTATGAACTGTTCATAAGAATTCATGATGTTACTGCTGGCGTGTTTTTATTTGTGGGAACAAAACTGTAAGCCTCTCGCACAGTGTTTTACCTCTTAAAACAGTAAACACAGCCTACGCTCTCTGTAATTTGGCATTGGCTAAAAACATATGTAATATGATTAGTATTTCTGATCTGTGTAGCGGTGTAACACTGCGCCTGTCTCAATGGAATTGGAACATCTCTGCGCCCTCTGTCTCTCTTTTCCTGTGTTTTATTTTCTATCCTTTTTCTCTGTGTGGGTCATTGAGCAGAGAGGGGCACTCTTCACCTGCATGCCCCACAAAGGCAGCCTGTGGCTGGGGAGAGAGGCCTTCCTTACTCCTCTCTCCTTGCTGGGAGTCCAGAGGTGGAATGAGTTTTCACGCTTCAAAAACCACAAGTCTTAACTCTTCTACTGACCTCTTTTACTGTGTTGATGAGCCTTTTACTTTTTCCCAGGATCTATTCTCTATTCTTTTTTTTTTCTCCCCGAAATCTCTCATTCCTACCCTCCCTGTCTATTGCTCTTTCAGTCCACCTAGTTCTCTGTCCACCTCGTCTAAACTCTGTTGACCATTGTTGTTGCTTCTGAAACTTTTAATTGACTTCTTGTGTCACCTCCTGTTCTTTCTGTATCCTCTTTTCTTCTCACCTTGTTCAATTTTCTATCAGCAGTGATGGAGTTTAACACAAACCCTGACCCCCGGCTTCAATTGGCCTTAAAAAAAAAAAATCAAACACAACTTTTCAGAAAAAAAAGTTCTCCATGGCTCTATATTCCAAAGACTGTGCATCAGACATACATTGTGCTGTAAATTTTCTTTTCTTTTGTTAGAAAAGAGAGCTACTTTTTTTGAGTGTACACCAAATTCTGAGTTCAGTCAAAAAGAACAAAACCCTGGAAACACTGACAAGGGAAATGTATAATATTTGATTTGGTTTATGAGAGAGAGAGAGAAGGAAGGTAGTTATGCAGAGGGAGAATAAGTGCTGTACAAGAACAGAGAGAGCGATTGACATATAGACACCCATACATGGAGACAGAGAGTCATAGTGAAGCGTGTCATAGCTCTGCCTTTGACAAATAACCTCTTCCCTCAATCTCACTGCTCCACTGAGATGGAAATTTACTGTGCACACATCTGTCCATCACACTGAGAGAACTGTGTATGGGTGTGTGTTTGTGTGTGTGTATTCTGGAGTAAAATCATACCCTGAGGGTTCACACATTTGCTGCAAAACATTTGTCCTGCCATACTGTAACTACAGCATGGTCACTATGTACACAGAACAGTTCCAGGAGGATCACAGAAGCATGACTGAGGCTTTCTGTTCCTTTTTTTCCCCCTTCCTCTTCTTTCTTAAATGTCCTTTCAGCTCATCTTACAGTATGTGTCTTCACTTGTTAATTCAAGCACACAGCAGAGTCCCTCTGGGAGGTAATTAAGCAATGAGAGGGAGTGAGACCATCTGATTTTGGCACTGTTGTGCTGTGGTATACCTATGACTAAAGGCAGAGTGCCTACAGAGCAACCACTGGACACCCCAGTTAGATAATCATCTCATATTCAGATAATGGTTTTCCCAGTGGGACGTCATTTTTGTATGACTGACATATAAAAGCGTGCTGGTAATCATCTGTTCCAAGACACCTCTAGGTAGAATGAGATTACTGGCTAGGAAGACAAGGTTCATTTAGATCCAAACTTGTAAGAAATGTTTTCTGATCAATGTCCATTAACAGGCCTGATGTCCCTGCAGCATTTCTTTTGTTTTATTTTCATCCCACAGACGTATGAATATGTTCTGATATAGTTAGTTGTATTTTATTATTGTCATCACCAGTGTTAAGTTGTTTCATTATTTTTTGGTGACAAAACTGTCTGGTTGAAAACACTGAAATATAATAGAATGAATGGCAGTAATGGCTTTCTCATGTTTAATCAACGAGATGCCTGACGCATACTTGTGTTTTATAATCAGGGAATTGGAGCCCTAAAGTAGCTGGATCCATTCTTTTATTCCACACTGTGATTTGTTGTGGGGAGCTGACGCAGAAGGCTGCAGCCTCTCCACAACACTGATTGTGTGCATGGATTTTATTTAAACTGGGAGTTACAATTCATTTTAAGATACCCTCTGTTAATGGATTTTGTTCTAAATTAATCTTGGTGGACGTGACCTGCGTGTGTGTGTGTGTGTGTGTGTGTGTTTGTGTGTGTGTGTGTGTGTGTGTGTGTGTGTGTGTGTGTGTGTGTGTGTGCCACGATTACAGTGGGGTGTTAATAATATCTGTTCCAGCTTCCTATTGTTAAAAACTTTATCAAAAAAGGCCCATTGCCAAAGAGTTTACAAAAATTCACATTTTTAAGATGAAGTAACCTTTAATTGATGTAAAAGCAATATTCTCGATTGTACATCTGACAAATGCATCTTAAGAAAAGGTTTTTCTAAATAAATTTTTAGAAGTATGGATATCACAAATCCTGTTAAATTTTGGCCTGCTGCAAGTATTACATATCGTATTTTCTAGATGATATTATAGAAAACTGTGTCAAACTGCAGCTGAGAATATTTACACTGTACTGTAGCATCAGCACCATGGCCAAATGTCAGGAATTTCATTTGTTTCTGAAATGTTTTATTATTTAAATGAGAACCTTTGTTAAATTAATTGAGCTTGCATTGTTACTATCAGATCATTTATTCATTTGCCATCAAGCCCACAGTGCTATTCTCCCCCTTTGCAAGACACATGAGTTCCATTCAGATGGCCCCAGTTTTCTGTATTTTACAGTGCACTGCAAAATACAATTGAATTGAATTGAATTGTATTTTATAGTGCACTGTGTGGAGAAAATTAAACTTCCCATACATATGAAGGGAACTGGCTTTCCTCAACACGCAATTTCATCTCTTATCACTCCACCAATCTCACTGGTCTCGTCACTGATTTGCATAGCTTTATCTGTACTTCTTCAGGGTCTGTTGCCCTCGCCTTCTCTTCACTCTGTCTCGCTCTCATCTTTTTTCTGGATCTGGATATTTGTTCCTGCTAAAAAAAGACACACACACTCCAAAGCAACTGAAAAATCCAACTTGTATTGACGAAAAGCAGAGGTGTGTATGGGGGTGTGTGTGTGTGCGTGCGTGCGTGCGTTTGTGTGCATATATGTGACCTGATTGCTTTTTGTCCTGCAGGGATTGGGACTTGGCTGTAATAGACAGTTGTGTTATTTTGATTTGCAGCCCAAGGAGGATTTAACAATAGACAGTTTGCTCCCTGGTGATTATTTTAGAACATGGGGAAATTGATTTGAACTCAAGTAACTTACAATTTGTCCTATCATATAATAGTTATTTAAACTAAATGTGGAAGTGATATTGAGTTTGTATTAAAAAATCAAATGAAGTCCATCCGTCTCACAGACTAATTTATAGTTACACAAACATATCTTCCGTGACAGCGCTGCAGGGGAGGAAGGAAACTATTTTAATGACCATGTGAGTGGGTTCAGTAGGTAGAAGCAAAACAACACAGAGTGTCTGAGTGCAAGTCACATAACTTTCATATTTGACTGGTAAAGATGAACGTGTGGCCATAATATTCACGATGCTGTGTTTTATTGTTTTATTGATGTTATCCTCAACATATGCAGTTCATAATTCACTACAGATCAATTTCTCCTCCGTATACAGGACGGATAATTATTTGAGCTTAACTAGTTACTGTACCTGCGCATGTTATCAATAACTTGTTTTTTTTTGAGTTATGACTGTGGAAGCCATGACCAATGGCTGCCTGGACACTATAGAAATAGATCTTGGATGCAAATCAGACAAGAGACTATTTAGAGACTATGTCAATTTTTTTTATGGCAAATGACAATTAATGACTTATGTCACACTTCAGGGGCCATTTTCACAAAACTCCTGAAGGCTATAAGTAGCTCTGTACTGACTGATATAGGGAAAATCCTAAAAATAACGGCTGTGTCCGCTCTATTTTTAAAACTTCTAGGTTTTTTGAAGGCTAGTTCACGAAACAGAACATTTCTGTCTGTCAGCTGAAGACACACACACACACACACACACACATACATGCCATCTCTATATTCACATTCACTACAAAGAAAAAAGCTGGATTATTGGACATCTGTGTGTAGATGCTATACATGTGATGCAGGTCCAGGTAATCATCAGAAGACTAAGACATGTTTACCAACCAGAAAAAGCATCAACACACAGGTGATTTTTGGTGTCAGCGTTCAGGCTGAGGCTGCGGTTTGAGACGCATCACAGACCCATTTGGATGTCACTTAGTGGGCAGGCTGTGTCCCTGCAGGCTGTGACTCTACATATAGTCTATATCTACAACCTTCCACTCCCGGGATTGCTCCATTACTTCCGGAAATTCCCCCGGATGTCCTTCATTCGGCCGGATGTCCGTTACCTTCCGCTTTCTTTGTGATTAAATTTTAAACTCCGGTGGATTTGTGAGGACTATGGTTAACTGCTCCTCAGATCTCTGCAGGGTAAATCCAGACAGCTAGCTAGACTATCTGTCCAATCTGAGTTTTCTGTTGAGCGACTAAAACAACTTTTGAACGTACATATGCAGAGGCACCGTGGCTCCGTCTGGGGCATAGCTCCGCCCAAGACGATTGTGATTGGTTTAAAGTGCTCATATTAGATTCTTTTTGGCTTTTTCCTTTTCCTTTCTAGTGTTATATATATATTTTTTGTGCATGTAATAGGTTTACAAAGTGAAAAAGCCCAAAGTCCCCTCCCCCCCAAAGGGCCTTACCATCTCCAACAGAAAACACTGTTCACAAACTGCTCCAAACAGCTCTACTGTAGTCCAGCCTTTACTTCAGAGACAAATGGGGGTCACTTTGGAACACACGTTATAATGCTCACCTAGCTGCTATAGCACGTCCTCATACTCTGCTTCTGACTGGCTAGTAGTCCTTACCTAGCTACTGCTCATGTGCGATTCCTAAGAAAGATGGAACAGAAGTGAGATGCCTCACTCTGTAGCTAAAACAGAGAGCTCAACACACAGGGTGAAAGGAGGAGTGTGCAGTACAACAAAAATATGGTGTTTTTTGAAAATTAAACCATTTAAACCTAATCTGTTACAACCTCTAAATACAATTATGAATCTAAAAACGAGCATAACATTAGCACTTTAAAGAAATGCCAATAAACCAGAGCACGTTTTTTCTCCCATCCCGGAATGCTGTGTGGACTAGCCAGACCTTCCTCCGCAGTGCTGTGGAGCAGCGTTGTGTAGTGCTCTTAGATTAAATACGTAATACCTACTTAAAGTCATTCCTTTTTTGATATGCGTTTGATTAAAAAACAGTTTCACCTCTTATTTCTGTTATCTAAGCATGAAAATGATTTTACAAAAATCACAAGTTGAAACTGGGATGTGACTTTAATGTTTGTCTTGAATATAGAAGGCATGTGTCCCATACATTAGGATACTCACTCACAGTAAAGGAGTTGGTCCATGCATGCATGCTGTCCCTTTTGCATGCACAGTTTGGACTAACGCACACAAGGACATCATCGCTGTCGTCACACTCGCTGAACAAATTGTGCATACCCAACTTAAATGCTTTTTTGGGGGTAAAAGAATACAAATTCTGACATTAGGCTAAATAGAACCAGACACATAGAGACCAGAGATACAGTATTTTGGAAGATCGAATGGGACATTGATCCTGACACACAAGTGAGCGATTTTTTTCTGCTGCATTAAGATTTTTTGTCTGTCAGCTAGGGCTGCCACCTCTTAGTCAATTAGTCGACTAATCGGTCGTTTTGGTCTTAGTTGACTAAGATTTCTTTAGTCGATTAGTCATTATTTTATGCTTATTCATGCTTAATTACTTATTTCCAAGAAACTTCTGAGCACATTTATGGTAAACTCAAGATTTAAAGTGGTGCTTTTGCAGGATTAATTGTGGAGAAACTCACTTTTACAGATGGTTAATTAACTACATTTATATTGTGCTTTTCTAGTCTTAACCACCTCTCAAAGCGCACAGCTCTGTCAATTAAATCAACTAATCGATTAATCGACAAAATCTTGTAAGTGTTAGTCGACTAAGAATATCTTTAGTCGAGGACAGCCCTACTGTCAGCTAGGGCAATACATCTCCCTGCCTCCCTCTCATTGGATTCATCCATCACTTTTTTTAGGCAAACAGTACCCAGAGTAATGTGCGTGTCTGTGTGTTGTTTTTCAGCATCTGAGTGAGTAAAAGGTGTTTAGATTTACATTTGCAGTGATGACACACAGATGTAGACTTGTTAATGATGCCTGAACACTCATCTAGAAAATCCTGACTTTGTGTGTATATGTGTGTGTGTGTGTGTGGGGGGGGAACTTTCAGCATTTAGCCTTGAAGGTTTGCATAAGTGAAGTAATTACTAAGTCGGCAAAACAGCATATGGAGAGAAAGAGAGGGAGAGGGAGGGGGATGGGGAGGGGGAGGGGTGGAGCGAGGACAAACAAAAATCCCACCCTACTTCTCCTGCACATATCCCTCCTTTTCTCCTTTTGCTTTCTATTTGGGCGGTGGAGAATGAATAACAGCAGGGCTGGGAAATGGAGACGTGATGCTCTTTATGCAAATCAAATACCAGCATTGCCATTCATTTCCTTCAGAGCACCCTGAGGACAGAAAAGGAGCCAAAAAGCAACGGGGGAAAAAAACAGCAGGGAAAAGTTGAAGCCAGGTCAACTTTAAACAAATATTTTTACAAAAACGAAGTGGGGTTTTGTGAAGGCCAATCACTGATCAGTATTCAGACTGGCTGGGCTGAGCTGAGTAAAGGATTGGGTCACAATCATCCCGGCCCTGACCGCAAGGACATTTACATAGTGGTTAACATCCAAGCCCACAGTCAGCAAATGTTGGATTGGACAGCTACAAGCTTTTCTTACATTTTTCTTAGATGATCTTTAGGAACAACATGACATCAGGATTCAAGAAGTGTTTATCGAGTCATTTCCATTGAATTTATTCATCACTGTAATACATTTGATTTAAATCTCATCTGACATTGACAGACTCTTCTAGTGGTTGTTTGCTGTGGGGAACAGCACCTCAGGGCTATATAATATAACAGGAAGGAAATTAAAGGACAAGGTGGCTGTGTGTGTGAATTTAGAGGAAAACAGCAAAGGTTTGGAATCAGTTAATAGACATATTCTCACTTAGAACAACCACTCAAACATCATAATGTCCCATTTTGAGCCATAAATGGACTCTGGGGCACACACAAAATCGGACATGTACACACACCGAACGCTATATAGAGACATATATATAGAAATGTTTTTGACTTTGAATTTAATTTCATTGCCACCACCTATATAAAAAGTGAAGTTCTGCCATTGATCTTCCTCGACATCTTCAATCTGTCCATCTGTTGCCTCAGGGCTGATATATTTAGAGGAGCTGTCTGACTCTAAGAAGTCACTGCTAAAGTCTCAACAGCTTGAACTGTTTCAGCCACCGTAGTTAGATTTTTTGCCAATTACAGCATCACAGATATTCACAGATATTCACATTTACTTTGATAACCAGTAAAAGTCTGTGATAGTCTGTCACAAGAATCAATTATATTTTCTTACAGATAAGGCTGTGTCAAACTGTGTTTGATTGGACGATGATATGTGATCCGAAGTGGATATAATATAATATATATTGATTTAAGGGGACTATTCCCCTGGTCCTTAGGGACAAACACTCTCCCTAAAACAAACAATAAACCGCGTAGTTACTAATGCCAGCTCTGTGACAAAACCTCAAAGGAACAAAACCTCCAAAATACAACCCTTCCAAAACCCACAAATTGCTTTTTTTGGCCTGGCAACGTGAGAGGCAGGCACAAACTGACTTGACAAGCAAAGAATCTGCTCCTGTCTGTGTTGGATATAATATATATAATAAAATATGTTTTCCCCACAGCACTAAACTGGATACGGATAAGTTGAAGTGTAATAGAGCTCGAGTGTGGTTCTGGAAGTAAAAATTTCATTAATTTTCCCCATAACACTGATTTTTAGCCATAATGTTTGAAGGTAGACTGAGCACGAGCTGTGAGATTGTGAAATGAAGGTTTATGCCTCTGTAGAAAACACAAGTCCCTATAATATCAACCCTGTTTTAAGAATAACATGTTTGTTCGCAATGTCATGGAGAAATATTACATTAACTACAATCCTAAGCATAACAGCGATGTCTCTGATTGGTAAAGCTCGCTGTTACCATGGAAATGTTTACCGCACCCGGGAACCCACGAACGGCTATGGCGAGCTGCTACCATTGAAGTCTATGATCGTTTATGTACTCAGTCTTGTACCTTTGCCTTTTTTGGCTGTTTTCAAAATTTTCTTTTGAGCTAAATCAAATGTTTTATGGTCAGGATTCATCTTGTAGCTGGTTAGCTTGGTTCCAGGCTTACAACTCTTTATATAAGCATTTTATGAAACATCAATGGAGATATTGAATGAGAAAATCACTTCCGTAAGTGGAGGCGTATAAAAAGTATGCGGTCACTCTATAAAAGCAGAACGAAACTAAACATGCTTCTCCTTTTTTGTTGACAGAGCAACCATCCAATCACCACGGCTCCACCCTGCCTCCAGTACCTCCGCCCCACCGCCAGCAGCCCTCAATAACAGCTCTCAACCAATCCCTGGGCTCCACGCACCACGCTGGCCAATCACTGAATTCTACGCGTCAGCTAACCCCTCCTACTGGAAGTCCGGCCCCTGTGGCCGGCCAATCACCAGCCGAGCTGCAGACCACGCCCCCCGAGAGCGTCCCGCTGCAAGACAGCTGGGTGCTGGGTAGCAATGTGCCTCTGGAAACAAGGTAATCCTGTCTTACTTTTCATCTGTCTATGCCATTTTTCTTCAGTATGTTCTGCAGTAGCCCTTAACTTTGACACAAAAGAGCCATAGCTGTAGTCACCAGGGTCAGCATTACTGTTTATGGTGACAGTGATGATGGAGTGATGTTAGTCACTTGCGCTTAGTGGGGCTTTCCCTAAAATGGGAGGACCTGAATTTTGAACACCAACACAAGTTTACTCAAGCATTATACTTCACCTATACAGTCCGAATGATTATCCACCCTAAAAAGACAAATATGAAAGTTAATTTTATGCCAAATCACAAACAAATGAAGGTTTAGTGTAACAAGTACCCAAACTGGAAACCAAGAGTCACAGCCAATCAAACTTTTTTATCCTAAAAAGAAATACATAACATGAGGCATTAAATCCTTTGTTTTAAATTTGTCATTTTGTTTGGCCTGCTTGACTCACTCATGTTGGTGTCTCTTTTGTCCTTAGGTTGTTTAGTGAATGTAGTTACTTTTTAATAATGAGATGAGATAAGCAATAAGGCCAATCCTGATGTGGTCTCTTCCATTCTGACAAACATCATTTTGTTGTATGAAACTCTACTTAGAGTTTATTCCAATTTGAAGGGTCAATAAATAATTCCAAAGGTGTTAAAATCCATTATTCTAGAGGAATATTAGTATCCAATAGTCAGACCTATCTCCACAGCACAAAATCAGTGCTGAAGTATGCATAACACTGAAATGAAGAGGCATTGATTGGTACTTGACTATATGACAAAGTGAAATGGACTGCCACCCCAAATGTGTCCGTATTGTGAGGGATGCCAATTTAAAAAAATGTGAAATGTGTGTGACATTCAGCCAACAAAGGAACTGAACTAACATGCTCTAGCTGATTATAAATGTGGTGGAAATTAAATCTTACGAACTCATGCTATAAAAACAGTGGTACCCCGTTCTCATTCAGGACAGTGTCCAACATAACCTCATAACCTTCACGTATGTGAAATGAGATGTGCTCCTCCTGAGTTTTTTCTTACTGTAACAATAAAGAAACTCTATGTAGAATGAAATTGTATGTATCATTTTTATATTGATTTCAAATCTCCCTACAGTGGTTGTGGAGTGGAGGGACCAAAACCAAACGGCCCGCTGCTGGCTAGTTAGCTTGCTAATTCCACCCACCTAACCTGTCCTCATCCTACACTAGTTACAGAAAATTAGCCGGACAAAATTGTCACTTATCTGGCGATAGCAATGTGCTTTCCCACAATGTGACAAGAGTGTGTAAATGAAACATTAAGTTGTTACATTTTACTAATTTAGTGGCGGGCCGGCTGGCTATTAAGCTAGCTTGCTTGATAGGGGGGCTAATTGTTTAGCGGTGCAGAGAGATGGAGATCTATTACGGTCTTTCTATTAAATTTCACTGTATAAGACATTAGTTTTTAACACTAGTTTAATTTGTAGGTATGTAGAGATCTTTTAAAGTCAAGTTATTGTTGAAATAAATATGCCTACACAAGTAGCTATGTATCTCTTTGTACACGTTTGCCACCTTATGGACATAATGTGCAAAAATAGTTATTCCATTGTTTGAACGTATGTGTTTTTTAGAGAATACAAATGTCATTTTTTTTAGCAGTTTTGACAGCTCTGTGTACTGGATTGATCAGATGAGATGAAAAATGAGAAGAGCCTTCTGTGTGCGCTCTTACAGTCGTTTGCTTTCCTCACAGCTGAACAGCCAATCAGATAGATTGGCTATTCATACCGACAACAGCCGACAAGTGGCGACGGTGCGGGACACACACCGCACAAACTTGGAGCGACGGCAGACGCTCACTTATTTGTGTCAGGGCCTTAAAGAGAGCAGCACAACTGAAAAAGTTGTATTTTATTACTTTAAAGGACTGGAAAAGTGCACTCGCAGAGAGCTTTTACCAGAGATGTCATAAGCCTCACAAAGTCTTTAAGGGACAAAGTTTTTACATAAACAAATGGCTGGCAAAAAGAGGTGAGAGCGGCACAAGATGGAGCGTTGTGGTTATTAGTGGACATCATGTAATTGATATAACTTTAATCTGTTCCCGGCAATTCACAATCTCGTAAGGCAGACGGTGAATCCAAGTATACAGCTACTTTGTTGAATCGTTTTACATTGCTAGTTTCCTAGACCTTTAGACTTCTAATCGCAGTTTTCGCCTTTCAGTGCATTCCGAGTCCAGTGTGTGTTTCCTTTCAGCTGTGACAAAGATTTTATTGGATCATTTGAACCCTGAATCCCTGTTCACTGAATGATTTGTTGCTCTCTTTCTGTCTTTGTTGAAAACAAATTCCCCTCACAGTTTTCAGAATTTTTAACAATCACAGTTCTCTCTTGCAGTGTCACATTATGCTGGCGACTGTATAAAGGCCTTTTGCCCCCAAGCTGTCCACACACACACACAGACACACACACACATGCCCACGCACGCACATGCACACATACACACACACACACACACAATTTATGTGAGCAGCCTTGACCCTCTGTTCACCGGACAATTTCCACTCCCTCTGTCACTCCTTTTTCCTTTCTCTGTCCTGCTCTCGTTAATGGAGAAAAGAGAAAATTCACCCATAGAGAAAAGAAGAGTGACGGATTGATAGATGGAGAACTGTCTGCCTTTGTTACTCCCAACATTTGAATGTGTGTTTGTGTGTGTGTGTGTGTGTGTGTGTGTGTGTGTGTGTGTGTATGTGTGTTTTGGGACAGCCAAACCATGAACCCTGGTGTAGTTTTATATTCTTATAAAAGCCTAGTACACATGCATGCATTGCATGCACACACACACACACACACAATTTATGAGGGAACTTTAACCTTGACCTTTAATTCACCAGACAATTTGTAGCCAACTCTTTTTTTTTTCCAGTCTTCTTCTGTCGTGCTCTTTTTTTCTCTCATTCCCTGAGAGAAAAAAAGAGGATGCTGATAGATTGATAGAGAGGGGGATGTCTGTATCTAGGATCTTAACAACCCCCAGCATTTTGACTGCATGTGTGAGTTGGAGAAGGTTTGAGCCTTTGGGACAGCCAAACCATGTCCCTGGCTCAGCTTCATATTCATAAAGGCTAATACACACACACACACACACACACACACACACACACACACACACACAAACACACACACACCATTCAGAGGGTAGAGCCAGTACAGTGGATGGTACACACATTTGCATTCACATGCACTCACGCACGCACGCACGCACACACACACACACACACACACACACACACACACACACACACACACACACACACACACACACACACACACACACACGTCTGGCAGTAGACTTCCATGTGAAGTGAAGTTCAGAGCATCGTCTTTCAAAACTGAGCCCACCCCCACTGAAAAGAAAGACCCTGTGAGTGTGGTATAAGGGTGTGTACGAAATAGTATGTCTCACCCTCTCTCTCTCTCTCTCTCTCTCTCTCTCTCTCTCTCTCTCTCTCTCACACACACACACACACACACACACACACACACACACACACACACACACACACACACACACACACACACACACACACACACACACACACACACACACACACACACACACACACGTTCAGACAGACTTGGAGATTAAACAACTTGCAAGGCCTTTAGGAGACGGTGTAAGAAAAACTATGAGCTCTCGGGTGGAACTGAAAAATAAATGCTGTGTGACCTGGAGGCACTCCCTGCATGGTAAATCATACACATTCAGTCAGCACTCCAATCCAACATCTTCAAAGCTCAATGTAGTGGACGCCTTGGTTGGTCCATCCTTCATACTGTCAGTTTCTTGCCGAAAAAAAGTCTAACTTTTAGGGCTACATGTTTTGATACCAGTAAGCTACCACAGCATTTCCTGTCCTACTAACTATACAAACAAAAACATAACATAAATGTACAGACTGAATGAATGAATTATATTTTATTTAAATTTTGTATCGCATGATGATCTCAGTGTTTCATTTCATAGATAGAGGTGCTTACACATCACTAAAATCACTATAATAAAGGGCATGAGGTTGCTTTGAAGCACTTCACATAGAATAGTGTCAAAATAGACTTGAGGATGAATCTGTATTAACTCCCCCTTTGTAAGCTAGTTGATGAATATGACCAATATGACTCCAACAGTCGTATATCCACGGTAACGAGTAACAGAACATAAGGTGTCTGAATACTATATTCATAGGCAGCACCAGGAGCAGCCTTATGGGGCTTGAGCCCATAGTTTAAGTACCAATGTTTTTTAGATGGAGTAGACAGACCGAAGCGGAAGACAGAGCCCCTCTGTGTCCCACATCTGCTCTTTGTGCTCAACGTGTCAGTGGAGCACCAGCAGGGGGAGTTTCCTTTCATGTTCTGAAAGTTAAGTTAAGTTAAGTTACTGCGGATCTATAGCCTGGAAATCCAGACCCAAATCCGAAAGATTAAGGGTCTGGCATTGAGTAATGAAAATGGCCCAACTCGGGGGGCGGCACCAAGCATGCATTTGAAAAACTCACTGTACGCAATTGGATAACACTACGACCAATCACAACAACACTCGGGGTGACGTATCCAGAGCCCCATAAGCTAAGCTACCAGCGGCGCTAACTGGTAGATTAAACTGTTGTCATCTGTTTAGCTCGCCTCTGGCCCACCTATATCAGATACACCGATGTGATTGGTGCAACTCGGCTACAAGGGCATAGTTAATGAGCATCATTACTGAATGCCAGAGTGACTCGCTGAGCAAATTCAAATTGTGCTCTCGCGAGAATTCTGGATTTCCAGGGTAGCGGATAAACATGATCCGCAGTACAACCGCTCTGCGCTGGCTATGCCTTTTTTTTATTATGGGGAGAGTGGTGGAGACAACTCGGGCGAAGCACTACCCTTGGCATGTTGCTCAAAATTGCCGCCGAGCTCTGCGCTCAAAATTCAAATTATTTCAACTTTGACCTTGTTGCCGCTGACCAAGGCGCAACCATGAAAGGCGGCAGCCGGTGATGACGTATACACTAAAGAGCCGGGACTATGCTCTGCGCCTTATCTCGCGGTTTTACCCCTGATAATGTGTAGGTGACTTAAAGTAAGTAAGTAAATACAAAGTGTACATCTACATTTACTCAGAATAAAGTTGTAAAAGCTTTAAAGTGCCCATATTATGAAAAAAATCCCTTTTTCTAGGATTTGGGGTGTTATTTTGTGTCTCTGCTGCTTCCACACGCATACAAACTTGGAAAAAAAAAACATCTGTGCAGACTGATTATAAAACATAAGTCACTGCCATCCGCGGTTTTCCTGCCCGTCCAACCTGCGACCCAAATAACTAATTAGACCCGTTTATAGATTAGCTCCTAATTCAGATATACTGTATGCAGTGGCTGGATGGAGAATTTTGTTGTGTTTGACATAAAATTTGTCTGTTGCAAAATGTAGTCAGATTATCAGCCTAGGATGAGTTTTTATACATTGTTTTGAAATATGGCTACGTTTTAACATGTTTTACATGTGTTAAAGGAGGCAAATGTTTTTGCCAAAAGAGCTGTCTAAACCTGAGTAGTGTTGAGATGAGTGATATTGTGATGGTTCTGTGTGGCCTCAGAACACTCCCTCTCAGAGCTGTATAGTAACGAAGTAGAAGGCTGTATCTGTACTCTACTGGAGTATTATTTTTTTCTCCTACTTCCACTTTTACTTTAGTACATATTTTCGATGAGTTTAATACTTTTACTCCGATACATTTTGTATGTTCTGCATCGTTACTCGTTACTGTTGTGAATGCCTCACGCTACGGAGACTGTGTAGGTTACAGTGTGTGTAGTTACAGCTACGTTAGTTACGTAAGAAATCCCAGAGATCGCGTCGCGTTTCTTTTCATTATGGTCGCCTGTTCAGAAGTCAGAGACGATGTAAGTTTGTACTCTTTCTATTTAGCCATTGTTGCAGCAGATTAAGCTAGTCCTGAGTTGTTTCAGTCTGCAGTGAGTACTGGATGTTAACCGTTTCACCCTGTGATGTGAAACTGCTAGTTTATCTATATTTTGCTATCTTGCTAACTTTCCACTACATCACACATTTTATTTCAGTATTTGTTAATAAGTGATTTTATATATATATATATCAGATAATAGTAGTTATAACAGCTGTGACATTAATGTACCTTTTGGGGTTTATTTCAGAAACGTCCTTCATATCCAGCAATGTACAGCAATACTTAAGTACAAAAAATGTTGAATACTTTAGTACTTCCACTTAAGTGGGGTGCTTCTACTCAAGTCACTTTTTTGATAGAGCGCTTGTACTTTTACTCAAGTATGGGTCTCTAGTACTTTATACACCTCTGCTCCCTCTGTAGTTAATGAGCTCCCCATCCATTTTTCCAACTGCTTACACACGTTTTCAAAACTATGTCTTCTTTTTTCAAAACTCTACACACAATTCCTAAAACTGCACACACAAAATGCAAAATGCCTCACATCTCCTTCAAAATGAAACACTGCATTTAAAATACCATAAACACATCTCAAAATGAAGCATTTGCATCATATGGCAAACACTTTTTTCATAATAGTAAATTTTTGGATATACCATGTACACACTGTTGTTCTAAATCTAAAGCTCTTTTGTCTTTCATAGGTTTATATCTACATTTACAATGTGTCGGGGCGGGGGGGGGGGGTGTGTGTGTGTGTGGGGGGAAGAATTGTATGCACTTTGTGCAAAACAAAGTCTGATTGATTTGTAATGAAATAGTCATTAGATAGTTGCATGCAGTATGGATGCCACTATAAAGCTACTCAAGATGGGCTTCTTTCCCTGATCTCATCAGAGATGGCTCTCCTTCTTACTCTTCTTCCCTCCTCCTTCTCCTAGTTGTTATCCCCTGTCTCTCCCTCCTACTCCTCTTACTCTCTGTCTATTGTTGGCATCCATTGTTCAAAACTGGTAATCTGACCTTTGACCTATGTATAGGCCTATACTAAAGCAGTGATTGGTTAGTGTTCAGTTATGACATAATGTGTTTGCAAATGTGAGAAGGGTGTGTGTGCCCTGGTAAATAAGTATAGCATTTTGATTGGTTATGTTTAGAAATGGATAGCAAGTCACTTCCTGTTAGATTTTTGTGTCTTAGGTAGAGAATTGTGAGTAATGTTTTAAAAAAAGTGTTTTATGCAATTGAAAACTGAGTGAAAGGCTGAGAAAGAGCTTATGGTTTTGGAGTTTTGCTGTGTATTTTTGCACTTTGAGTGAGAGGTTTAAAAAATCGTGTGACATGAAAAGATTTTGTGTGTAAGCAGTTGGAAAAAACTGTATTACGGACGTGTGATCACATGTATCAAATCTACAGTCAATATGTAATCAGTATTGGGGGAATTACTGGAATTGGTGGGTCTTTGTAAATTATAGAGTGTGGTCTAGACCTACTCTATTTGTAAAGTGTCTTGAGATAACTCTTGTTATGATTTGATACTATGAATTGAATTGAGTTGAATTAAAACTGCATCATGAACTTGAGAGTTTCAGAGTTTGACACAGTGACTGGACCAGACCTGATGTAAAGATCAATATCAGCCCCACACACCAGTCCAAGCCAGCTTTGTCCTGTTCAAACAGTGGCTGTCTCTCTCTTCAACATTCCTGTCAGCTGACATGGTATCAGATAGACCTGTGTGTGTGTGTGTGTGTGTGTGTGTGTGTGTGTGTGTGTGTGTGTGTGTGTGTGTGTGTGTGTGTGTGTGTGTTTGACACAGCCATGGTATCATATAGACTCTAGAGTTAATCTTCGCAGACAAAACACTCACCAACTGCTACATACCTTTACCCTATATACTGTTCTCTCTGACCCTCCTTTTCACACCCATTCACACACAGAGACACACATTAACACACACACTACATGATACCATGACTGTGTCCCTCTCGTCCCCGCTCCCACCCTTTTAACGCAGACTCCAAGCATGTGTTTCTGACTATGAGCAAACTGGCAAATACAAGAGAATAAACCCTGGAGTGCTTAGAATAACATAGGCACATAACGCAGAGTTAATTTGCAAAAAAGGATACAGGCCATTCTTAAAATGAATAAACCAACACCAGTTTGATTGATATTCCTTTGAGTACACACTACAAAAACATGAATCAGGAAAGAGGGAGAGAGAGAGAGAGAGAGAGAGAGAGAGAGAGAGAGAGAGAGAGAGAGAGAGAGAGAGAGAGTTGCAGAGAGATATTCTTAAAACAACCCAACACCAGTTTTACTGATATTTCCTGGCTAGCACAAAGATAACATGATTTAGGGAGTTAAACAAAGCAGAGATATCTGTTTTTGCAAATTAACCCTTCTTACACATTCACAGACTTGGAGACAAACACTTCTCTAGATTGCATGCCAAATACATTTGCCAGACTCACAGATAGTCTTTGAAATCCTTCTCTCCTTTCACTTTCTACAAAACTCCCATGACTCTCTTTACAGCTCCTTCCCCTTTTTTCATCCTCCTCTCCCTTTCCTCTTCTTTTCCCTTTTTTCCTGTTTATCCTACTTCTTCTCTCTTTTCTACTATTCTCTGCCCCATTCTCTCCTGTGTTTCCTCTCTAATTTGTTCATGTTAAATTGCTGCTCTGCTTATGTGTGTTGAGTGATTGTACGTTTAATGCTTACACTGTGGGAGGTGAAGTTGTGCCTCATACCAGCTCCTTTGTGTATGTGATGTTGAGTGAGAAAGGGCTCTATGTTATAACTTAATCTGACACCTCTTTGAATGGTAGTAGACATGTTTTCTTTTTTGCAAAATTGCAAATGTATAGCCTACTCGTCAGTTACTTCGCTAGAGGACCATGCACTGCTTCATACTCATTCCTGATACCATAATAATGGAAGTTATGCAATACCAAGAAAGAGATACTCGATACCTCTTTCAATATCAAGGCAAAAAGGGAAAAAGTCATAATAGTCAGTAAAAAATAATTAACAGAAATGGTATTGTTTTAAACACGTGGTATGAAAAGTGTATGTAACCTAACACATGGCTCCAACAGGACAAATATAAAAAAAAAAAAAAAAAAAATCCAAATCTGTCCTTCCTTTTCATTATAATGACAATCACACTGCAAAAAGAGCTGCCTTAACCTAGCGTTAACCCTTGTGTTGTCCTCAAGTCCAATTTGACCCGTTTAACGCTTTTTTTATATCAGAAATATGGGTTCCTTTCATCCAAATTGCCCAAACATGCAGTGAGGAAAATAAGTATTTGAACACCCTGCTATTTTGCAAGTTCTCCCACTTAGAAATAATAGAGGGGTCTGAAATTGTCATCGTAGGTGCATGTCCACTGTGAGAGACATAATCTAAAAAAAAAAAAAAAAAAAAAAAAAAAAAAAAAATATCCAGAAATCACAATGTATGATTTTTTTTAACTATTTATTTGTATGATACAGCTGCAAATAAGTATTTTAACACCTGAGAAAAACAATGTTAATATTTGGTACAGTAGCCTTTGTTTGCAAGTACAGAGGTCAAACGTTTCCTGTAGTTTTTCACCAGGTTTGCACACACTGCAGGATTTTGGCCCACTCCTCCACACAGATCTTCTCTAGATCAGTCAGGTTTCTGGGCTGTCGCTGAGAAACAGTTTGAGCTCCCTCCAAAGATTCTCTATTGGGTTTAGGTCTGGAGACTGGCTAGGCCACGCCAGAACCTTGATATGCTTCTTACAGAGCCACTCCTTGGTTATCCTGGCTGTGTGCTTCGGGTCATTGTCATGTTGGAAGACCCAGCCTCGACCCATCTTCAATGCTCTAACTGAGGGAAGGAGGTTGTTCCCCAAAATCTCGCAATACATAGCCCCGGTCATCATCTCCTTAATACAGTGCGGTCACCCTGTCCCATGTGCAGAAAAACACCCCCAAAGCATGATGCTACCACCCCCATGCTTCACAGTAGGGATGGTGTTCTTGGGATGGTACTCATCATTCTTCTTCCTCCAAACACAGTTAGTGGAATTATGACCAAAAAGTTCTATTTTGGTCTCATCTGACCACATGACTTTCTCCCATGACTCCTCTGGATCATCCAAATGGTCATTGGCAAACTTAAGACGGGCCTTGACATGTGCTGGTTTAAGCAGGGGAACCTTCCGTGCCATGCATGATTTCAAACCATGACGTCTTAGTGTATTACCAACAGTAACCTTGGAAACGGTGGTCCCAGCTCTTTTCAGGTCATTGACCAGCTCCTCCCGTGTAGTTCTGGGCTGATTTCTCACCTTTCTTAGGATCATTGAGACCCCACGAGGTGAGATCTTGCATGGAGCCCCAGTCCGAGGGAGATTGACAGTCATGTTTAGCTTCTTCCATTTTCTAATGATTGCTCCAACAGTGGACCTTTTTTCACCAAGCTGCTTGGCAATTTCCCCGTAGCCCTTTCCAGCCTTGTGGAGGTGTACAATTTTGTCTCTAGTGTCTTTGGTCTTGGCCATGTTAGTAGTTGGATTCTTACTGATTGTATGGGGTGGACAGGTGTCTTTATGCAGCTAACGACCTCAAACAGGTGCATCTAATTTAGGATAATAAATGGAGTGGAGGTGGACATTTTAAAGGCAGACTAACAGGTCTTTGAGGGTCAGAATTCTAGCTGATAGACAGGTGTTCAAATACTTATTTGCAGCTGTATCATACAAATAAATAGTTAAAAAATCATATATTGTGATTTCTGGATTTCTTTTTTTTAGATTATGTCTCTCACAGTGGACATGCACCTACGATGACAATTTCAGACCCCTCCATGATTTCTAAGTGGGAGAACTTGCAAAATAGCAGGGTGTTCAAATACTTATTTTCCTCACTGTAACTTGGATGCATATGTGCGTTGTATGGAAGTCATACAACGTTCTTTGCAGGTAAAACTAATAATTACTTCCATTGAATTTTGGGTGTTTTATTTAATTTTATAGTATTTTAAAAAAAAAAAGGCGTAAAGGGTTTTAAAACAGTATCCTGACTAAACTTTAACATAAACCAGTCTGTGATTATCCACTCAACATCCTCTGACTTTAACTATTAGTCAAAATAATTCATAATTTCTGCTTTTTTTAACTCAAAAATTAAGTGTGTCATTTAGGTTTGTTGACCATGGGGAAAAAAAACAAAAAAGTTTAAAACAGCATCAAACGCATACTAAAATGTTGGAAAAAGCACAAAATAAAAATCATTTTCAATTTAGACCCGGAAGGACAACAAGTTAATGGTCGACGGGAAGACAGCAGGAGGGTGAGGGTGAGGGTCCAACTTGACTTTTTATACCAAAAAGTTTATCTTCTGCATATGGAATACAATAATTGATGGAATAACATACATCTACTATATAGTGATGGAAATACATAAATTTGGCTTCCAGTATATTGGTTTTAGTGACAGAACATACAACAGTTGTAGATAGAGATGCAGAGAGAGAGACTACAGAGGTGTGTTATGGGCATATATTGGGTACTTAGAAGATGACAGCAGGAGACAATGGGGTGAGACCTATTTTATACAGTCTGGGGGTGGGACATGACAGGAGAGTGTGAATGTCCTCATTTAGAGGTGGTAATCCATGCATTGACACACACACACACACACACACACACACACACACACACACACACACACACACACACACACACAGAACCATGTGCAAGCACTTGTGTCAAGGGATACCCTACACAACTGGTCACTGGATTGAGCAGGTGTTGATCGTCAATCTTTCTCTTACTCTGTCTCTCTCACACACACACACACACACACACACACACACACACACACTCTTCATGGTTGGAAGAAAGAGTCATTTGTCATTCATAAACATGGCCATAGTTATTTGGTACATTTAAAGAGTGACTAACTGAAAATTTGGGATCTTAGGGGAAACTTTTAAGGTTCAAGTGTCTGACCTAATGAGCCTATAAAGCCTATAAATTGGGTGCTGGAATGAAGATGTACTGTGAAAAGAGTATGGCAATAGTGACCTTTGCTGTAATGTCTAATACAAAACTAAGCACAATGCTAATTATTAATGTTATTGTTTTATCATTTTTAATTACTGTAACATGTCTATATATTTTTTTTATAAATCTTAAAGAAATATTTTCTTCAGCAGTGTATGCTACAAATGTAGGAAGCATACATTGAACTAAACTCATGTCCTTAGTGTTCTTTTTTGTTTCTGCTGCACAAATGTCCTTTGCATCCAAATAAACCTGAAGGTATCTTCAATAGCATCTTGTCACCACTAAAGAGATGATTTATTTATAAATTTATTTCATTCATTTATTTTTATTTCTAGCCACTACATTGTTAGCTTCAGACAGAGACGGGGACTCGAGCCGCAGAGACAGTGACTTCAGACTTGACTTGGGACTCGTCCTCAAAAGACTTTAGACTCGACTCGGATTCGAGATGAGGGACTCGTGAACAATCTTCATTTTTAGGAAACGTATCATGAATGCAACTCCCCTCCCACGGAGGAGGCCACGCGTGAGAGAGGACAACAAACACTGCACCGGCAGCTGCTGAGCCATTCATCAGAATCTTTGGCTATAAAAGACATCATACAACAAGGCTCAAACAAAAGAAGCGGTGAATGCAAAATATGTGGACTCTAGCTCAGAGACTTAAGACTAGTCTATATCCACGACGTTCCACTTCAGGGATCCTTCTGTTGCCGCTGGATATTCCGCCAGATATCACTCTTTTTGGACGGATGTCTGCTTTTTTTGTGTTGGCATTTTAAACTGGTGGATTTATGATTTATTAAATATATAATTTATTATTAAAATTTTCTCCCATCCCGGGAATGCGGTGTGGACTAGCCAGACCCTCCTTTACAGCGCTGTGAAGGAAGGCCTGGCAACGCAAGACTACTTAAGACTCGACTTGGACTCTAGCTCAGAGACTTGTGAGCATCTCTGGCTTCAGAAAGGATGATACTTCTGGATCATATTTATTTTAGAATATAGAATATGTTTTCTTTTGGCAGATCGATCTAAAAGCACACCTTTGATAACCATGTAATATAAAACCAATAGCAATAACAGTTAGTAATGAGGAGTAACATTACCAACTTTTTCCTCATTCCTGCTGGACTTTGGGAACCGCTCCCTTACCTTATAGGATTCTGTTGGAGATGTTCCCGCCAACACCTTAAAGACCCTAAAAAAATTACAATTTAAGGAAATCTAAAGAAAAAAAACAGCTGATTGATATGTGTGTATATTGATGTGGGCAGGCTTCTTATTCTCTCTGAATGTCATGGAGTCCCAGTCTCTATGAAAATGAAATCAAATTTGGTGAGTAGGGGCAGATACTAGCAGCGTTTTTACATTTAATACATACAAATAAAAACAAGTCCCAAACATACCTCAGAATGCATCACATACTATCCCCACATGCATTACTCCACAACAATAATGCAAAAAAAAAAAATTATAAACAAATACAATAAAGTCTAGTGATTCATATTTCAATAATAAATGGTATGGTACTCTGTAAACTCTGTTCTATTGACAGGACATAATGTACAGTGGCCATTTAGACACAAATCAGAGGCACCCATTTGTACATGTACTGTATGTGTGGGTGTTTGCATGATTTCAGGCATGGGGAAAAAGAGCAATTAAATGGTTAAATGTAAATGAAATGATCCTTTTATCCCACACACTGTAGGCAGTGGTTGTATGTGTGGGGGAATGTATGGAGAACGCTGCTGTTCAATGGCTATTGTCACAGTGTTAGACATGCAGGATCATTTAGTATCCACACATTAGTTACAGTCATTTTCTTTCCGAGGATCCGTAACCTGTCTGTGTTCTCGCTTTTGTTCTCATTATGTCACACTGAAACACACACACAACCTCAGCCTTGTGTCGCTCCTATTGTCAAAGACACTTAATAGCCCCAGTGTAAATAGTGTTAATGTCATGTAAATGCATGTTGTAGAATAGTGCATTGCAGGGGCTGCTATTATTAGCGGACTGCCAGATTAGTTATGGTTGACAAGTTGTTACTGTCAACTAAGCACACTGTGGTTACAGTCATTTTACACTTGATCATCCTCACTGTGTCTGTGTCTGTCCTGGTACTATATGTCTCCCAAATTCATCAAAGTTCACTATTTACATTTTCACATTTCAAATGAAACTCATGTGACTTATATAGAGTATTAGCAAACTGTAATTCTTCTCAATGACAGATTTAGTAAAGAACTACGTAAGAGAATTAGGACCACATGTGAAACAATGGATATGAGTTCTGAGTTTAAAAAAATTTCAGAATTTGGGGATTAAAGTCAGAATCTTGACTTTATTCTCAGAATTCTGAGATTAAAGTTCTGACTAATCTCAGAATTTGGACCTGTTTTTTAAGTATAACATTTTTTAAGCAAAAAATAATCTGAATTCTATGAATAAAGTCAGAATTCATACTTTATCCTCAGAATTCCGTTTTTTTTTTCTTAGAATTTGGACTTTAAACTCATAACTCAGTCAATTTTTTCACATGTGGTGCTAATGCTCTTCCGTAAAAAAACAATCTGAGTCCTGTCCCTGTAGTTTTTGCTAAGCATTATGAATGTGCCTGTATTTCTGCTGTAGTAAAGAATACAAGAAGGAACTGCTGAATATGACCATCAATCCATAATGAATTCCATCATGCTCAGCTTTCCAACCATGACAAACTGCAGACTATCAGATGTCAACATAATGTCCGTCTACCCATAACCCCTTCTGTTTTGGCTCATTTTCTGTGGTTGGTTTGAATTGCATTTGCAGCTGTATTTCCTGATATCTAGTTTATTGGTATCACAATTTCCCATGGGTTTTTTCAAGGTTTAAGCCTCACATCCCAAGATAATTACAACTTCATAATTAATTGCTGTCAAAGTGATGTTGGTGATAAAAGGCAGGAAGTGGTAGCAGCATAAATAGAAAAACAGAAATCTAAGCAAGAATAAAATCATTTTAGTTTCTCCAGAGAGAAATTTGGTTGATATCAGTGACAGCTTTTTCTGACACAACAAGCTTTTTGAGTTTTTGTAAAATTGAGTTTTCTCAGTTTTCTTTTTTATGTATGAACTTGCTAAAAATACAAAGCTTTACATTTCTAAATAGTCATTTAATGTCCATCACCATCTGACATGTCTCTCTCTTCCTGTGCGTGTGTGTGTATGTGTGTGCGTGTGTGTGTGTGTGTGTGTGTGTGTAATCTAGTGGCCACGCCTGGCCTCTGTGTCTCGTCCTTTCTTACTCTAAATGAAAGCATAATAAAATGTGACTTTTCATTCACACTTCCACAGAGGGATGAGGCAGTTTAATATGGTGATAAATAATGAAGTGGCAGTCATAAAAATGTATTCACGCACACACACACACACACACACACACACACACACACACACAGAGAATACAGCACACATCCAAGCACAAACAAATATACCTCCCCTTCAGTGCAACAAGTCTTTATCAGTAGTTCAGTAGTTTTTCATTTCAACAACATTTTGTTATTTCTTACAAACCACTGGCTTGGAACCTTATCAGCCAGTTTAATGGGCGTCATGAGTTGTTTATCACTACCAGAGATGTGAGGCGGTAGGCCCTAATCTACCTCCTAGTTGGCTTAGCAGGCTAGTAGCATGGATTGGTAAGCTGAATCCCCTATACACGGTAACATTAGACGCTCAGAACACATGGTATTAAAAGACAGAAATGCTGCGTAAGGAGGAAGCTTGGGGTGGTGGATTGTTGTGCCAACATTGACTTCTTTTTTTTTAAGATCATTTTTGGGGGACATTTTAGGCCTTTATTACACAGGACAGCTGGAGATGTGAAAGGGGAGGGAGAGGGGGAATGACATGCAGCAAAGGGCCGCAGGTCGGAATTGAACGTACGCACACATGTTCCATCTAAACAAGTTCCTTCCCGAGGCTATTTTGCAGCGGCAATGGGGCTCCGTGCAGCACTTAGCGCCACCCATGACGATTGTGATTGGTTTAAAAAAATGCCAATCAACCAGAGCACGTTTCTCTCCCATCCCGGAATGCTGTGTAGACTAGCCAGACCCTCCACCACAGCGCTGTGGAGGAAGGTCTGGCAATGCGAGACTATGATGATGATAACGGCCTTCTCAACCTAGGTGTAGCAGGCCCCCTTCTAACCCATATCTATGAGGCTGATAAGCCATTGAATGGAGTGATATTATTCAAAATGAATAGACAATTTTATAACAATTCCATTTCAATTTTATTTTTAATAGCACTGCTGAGATGTAGTGAAGAGCCAAACAAAACAACTTACTGTACAAGCTGAATAAAATGTCTGAGAAAAACAATGATGAAAACCACTCGTAAGAATTGACATATAATGTGATGCAAGGAAACCTAATAATGTAACTTAAAAAATGTGAGGATGTCTTTCGGTTCGTGTGAGGTGAGGTGTGATTCACTGCATTTGCTGATTACCACATTTTAGCTAAGCCTGTTTGTCTATTGTAATAGGAATCTGTAGTAGGACTTGCTCACTCAATAAAAAAGGTGATTGTTTTCAGATGCTGTGGTTTAATAGGTTATTAAAAGGTTTGTCATCTTCTGCTCCACCAAAAAGCCTAATAAATAAAAACAAAATAAAATCAGCAGCAGACGACAATACTACGTGTAGACAAAAGAAAAAAAATCCCCCCATTAAAATAACATAAATGCCCTTAGGCAAGGGACTGATAGTCTGTGCACCAGGTTTACAGAAGAGTTATGGTGCTCTTCTGATAATGTAAACTGGTTCGCGCCCTCGCAGCAATATTTGCGTCTCCATGAACAGTAGTTAATGGCAACACACACTCATTTACGTTTTCTTTTTAAAACACAATCCACCCATAGAACCTCGGGGGGGGATTTAAATCTGCAGTTAAACCTGCATCCAGTTGTATGTGGCCAAGCACTATATGATTGTACTCGGGGTGAACTCCCAGAGTCCTGCTAGTTGTTTGCTCTGACAATCCAGTCAGGGACATGGCATTAAATGGTATTAACTAGCAGAGAGGCAACAGCAGTACTGTGGGTCCTGAAGAGCACGACTGAAGTACTTTACTCATTCACAAAACTCCACCTGAAGGGAAAACTCCCACTAATGGGTTTTCTCTTACCTTTAACTGGTGATCATCACATCAAGTAGATACGTTTTAATCTCCCGGGGTTTTCTATTAGCTATCAAAAGCAAAGTGCTCTACAGTATACCTAACACAGTCAAAAAAGTACATTTAGAGGTATTGCACTAATTCATCTTTTGCACTTATGTGTGATGTTCAATGTGTTTTCATGATCGGATCCATATGATATCGTACGTAAACAGATGCACAACAATACGAAATGGTGGCGAGCGTAGTTATTTGACTACCGGTCACATTCCAGTGAAAGTGATCGCGCCATTGACCAACAAAAACCTGGTCTAAAGTCAATAACACAGCATTTCATTGTTATTTTAACAGCGCATTTGCACCTAGGCTCATACACAGCGCACGCACACTATGCTTGTTACACACACAGGGACACGCAGCAGCACACACACATGCAGAAGATTACAAATAAAAATATTAGCTTAGCAAATCCTCCATCATAATTGCAATGCGCCAAGGTACAAACGCGCCTGGCTTTTAAAGGGAATGGGAGATGATCTCTGATTGGTTTATTGCATCTTACGCCCAAAACACACCTATGAATTAATGAAGACACACAACTCTGTGGACTCTTCTGACCCTTTTTTCCACCGTTTAACTAGCAAAAGTGGATTTGTGCACGCCCTAAATGCTCCTGCGAACGCTTCACGCCGTGTGCTTAGATCGTTAAAATAGGGCCCAAGGTGACTGTAGAGAGCACCGTGAGGTCCCGGTCATTTCAGTTAAGTTTAGGCACTAAAACCACTAGTTAAGATTAGAAAAAAAGGATTGTGGTTTGGGTTAGAACGCTGGTCCCCTAAAGTAATACTCCAGGAACACCTGTTTCCTGGGTTAAAGTCTTGTGTTTTTCCTTTAACATTTCCAGGACATGAATGCAGCTCCCCCCGTTGAAAGCCCTGTGTTTTATGTTTGACTGCTAGAACTCACATACAGAACACTGTAATGCTTCTCTCTGAGTAGTTCTGTTAGCCGTCTCTCTTTATTCACTCTCTCCCTCTTAAACGCTTTGTCTATCTCTCTCTTCCTATCTTGCGTCGAGGCAGGTATTAATTGAAGGACCCTTGTTATAATAGGTTCTAAGTGTTAATCATACAGCCTTGTTAGAGAGCAGTCTGATTGTAATTACAGATGCTCATTAGCCGGGATTGTGTCATTAAGTAGACATTGTGACCTTGGTAATTACTGCAGTCATACATGTACAGTATGTGCCAGTGGTTTTCTCGTGGAAATGTTCCTGTGGAAACAATCAAAAACAGCCTTTTCAGAAATAAAAAAAAACAAAAAACTGTTTGGCTTTCATGAGGACAGCGGTGTAAATGTAATATTTATATAGTCCATTGTCTCTCGGTTGGCTTGTTGCAATGGGGTGATTACACCTGAAGTGTTTTTTGGTGAAACCAGAAAGTAATCCCTCAACTCTTCGAAACGTGCCTTCTAATATATGGTTAAAGATTAAGTGTGCAACTTTTTGATATTAATAAACGTCCGTTACATCCAAGTCGTTGCCAGATGAGTTGCTACGGAGCTAATTAAGACTATCAGCTCCACACAACTCTCTGTGTTTCTCAGTATGACTATAGTTCACATGATTGGGTTGTCCGGTGACTTTCCCGCACAGAAGCTCGAGTGAACTACTGCATCGAGAAGGGGTGGGGGTGGTGCGTGATTATGCAATGCTTGTAGCATGTGGAAGCGCCGATAGTTTTGTTGTCATAACTTAGAATTCCTCATGGGGGCGACAGAAACTACGCACTGTAGCTTTAAAGCATTCACCCTTTTACTAATCTGAACAATTTTAGACATTCCTGACGAATATAGTTAACCTTGTAGTTTTACTTGTCACAGTAATTTACAGTGGATGAAGTATTGATTATAAACCAGTTCAGGACTGGTGGCAGAATATGGTTATTCTTGAGTAAAGACATGTGGAATGTAACAACAAACTGCATGTCACAGGCTTCATTAATCAAGTTAATTAGCATGATAAAGTTTTGTTACTCCACTGTTCACACAGTACACCAGTATGAGAACCCACTGTGACTAATTTGTATGAGATTATGAGAGTCACAGCCATTGTGTTCTAAACAGACAAAACACTATTGGATATGTACTGTCATGGTGTGTCATCGTGGTTTCTACCATGTAACTGCCATGGTAGAACCATTTGCACCATTCTTTTTCCCCCCATCTGTGTTGGTTGTCTAGCAGGGCTGACTCGATACAAGTAATGCAAATGAGTAAATACGATACGTTAATGGTAACTTTTCACATTCCTTTTAAAAACTGAACTTTTACTTTTTACTCAAGTATTTTTTTTGGGATAGTAATCTACTTTTAACGTTGCTGCATTTGCCATTCATGCCTATCGTGAATTCATTAAATAGAATGGCGCCGGTGAAAATGAAATTGGCTTGGCACTCAGTACGCTACCAGTTATTTATTCAGGAAACAATCATTTTTGAGAAGTCATAATCATATTGTATTGCGTGCCTGTGCTATTGAAGAAGGCAATCAATATGCAGTGCTCTTCATATCAAAGCACGTGGTTTGGTTGGCTACATGTCCATATCAAGATAACAACAGATACAGGCAACAACAGTAGGCTAGACAGCTAACAAGTGTGACATTTTAAAGTGATCGCATTAATACATTCATGTAGATAAAAACAATAAGTAAAATAATAAAAAGTAATTTAGGAGTAAAAAATAAAGATGTTCAGTACCCACCACTGCTGTTTACGAAATGTTATTGCAAAAGGTTTGTTGGGGAGACATTCAAAACTAAAGTAAAAGAGTGTGTTGCCCGAGTCACATATTTAACAAACACATCATAACTAATTAGACCACAGGGCTTAGGGTTGGTAAATGGGAATAACGAGTGTAGTTTAGAGGCTTAACCTATAGCACTTGTAGATCGAGCAGGAAAGCCAATGTCAGCTACTAATGTACCACATCTAATTCTCTCTCTCTTTCTCCTCTCACCCTCCAGGCACTTCCTCTTTAAGACAGGTACAGGCACCACCCCCCTCTTTTCCACGGCAACTCCTGGCTACACTATGGCAACAGGCTCAGTGTACTCCCCACCCACCAGGCCGTTGCCGAGGAATACCCTGTCCCGCTCTGCCTTCAAGTTCAAGAAATCCTCCAAGTACTGCTCATGGAGGTAAGATCGAACAAGCAGGAAGAAACCAAATTCCAGATTTTTGCACGCCATAAAAATACAAACTAGGTTCATATTTTGTAGCTGCAATGGGGTGATTTTTGGGAATCATTTGTCAGTACCATTTTGTTGGCTAAATTTCACTGTTAAGACAGCTAAACTTGACTGTGATGTAACCGGCGTTTGCTGTAATTTTGTATGATATCATATGAACTGTTGTGCATATGTTTTCATAAGATATCATACAAACCCTCTCACCAGCAGGGATTTCCTTTCCATTATAAGGCTTAGGTGCATCACCCAAGGCTAAATGAATGTAAAATCAATCTGAGCATCAAAACTAACAAACTACTTTTTTAATCAGATCTAATGGTTGTAGTGGGTCCCCAGTGGACTTCTTTAGCAAGTCTTCAAGCTTTTTGATTGTTTTTGTTTATGTATTATCAGCTCTCGCTTTTTTACACATTTTAGACAGATATGGTAATAATTAATTGTCAACATTATGTGAAATTGCATTTTTTGTTTTCTGTAAAAAACTTAATATTTTCTTCAGGGAGGACCCCTAAACCCTCCGCAAAATATGTCTTCCATAAACCTAGGGAAAACACTGACCAAGGAATTGAATTTCTAATGAAGTGGTTGCAGGGTTGACAAACTAGAGTTTGGTTGAAGTGCCTGGAATGGGACATATCTGCTTAGGATGATTCTTGCACATTGATCATTCAATGTTCAATTATTCAATTGATCATCAGGAGTATGGCAAGACTGTGCCAACCCAACAAGCTAGATTTTGGTTGATACTGGGCCAGGACATTTTGGTTACATGGGTTTATGCTTCAGATGCCACTATGTAGCTTGAATTAGGTAGAAAAAATCATTTTTTTATACATGTAACATCAAACTAAACAGAAGGCTCTCTTTTGGCTGTGTTGTTCACAAAATCCCTACATTGCCAACATGAATATATGTCTTTCCTCTGAAACGGTGAAAGGTTCTTGATATAACTGTTTGCAATTTGAATACGCTTTCCAGAAGCTTGTCAGCAGATAAGTGTTTCTCAGTCAGTGCTTCTAAATAGCACCCTGTCTCTCCGTGAAGAACTCTTTCTTCACACACAGTTAGGGTGATATCCCTGAATGCGATAGGGATATCAAGTAAAGCTGACAGCTGACGACATTTTGAAATCCATGCCATTAGTGCACAATGTGGGGAAAAAGAAACAAAATTCAGTCTAGTATATTCAGCCAGCTTTGTACATCATCAGAACACTGTATGTGGTGTACTGTGCCTCCAGAATGGTAGTCTGCATGCACACATGCTCAGTATTCCTTGTTCAACATTTACATGTGCTCCTTTACAGATGACATTTAGATATATCTTTTTAAGTATGTCCTTCCTGCCTTTGGATCCCTTTTCCTACACAGCTTTCCTTTCTTTAGTCCTTTGTCTTATCTTTCATATTCTCCACTTTCATCTGCCCCCTCCCCCACTCCCCAGATCTCCTTAAATTTCAAGAAGCCAGGAGCCATTGTGAAGTGTACTGCATGACTTGTTATTGCAGAACATAGATTTAACAGCCTCTAGTCACCCTGCTGTAATCTAGTAAGAAGAAAAACTTAGTCATAGAATTACATAGAATCAGTATTTAACCTAGTTAATCAATCGTCCTGGAGACAGGAGATGTTTTGTAACACAGCTATGGGTTCAACTGAATGGAGGTGGTTTGATATGACATTAAATGGGACTTTATTTCTCTTCTGTGGCAGCGAGGATAACACACGGCATTGCTACTATTATGCTGCACCCTGAGCTTCATGGCTGACTACTGTTACTTAACCACCCTTAACACCATGCACTTCACAGCAGCTCAACGCACAGGTTACATAGACTTGTACCATCGAAGGCAATGGATTTTCAAGGTTTGAGTTACATTTATCAGTCGACTGAATCTTGGCAGTAACGGGAGCCATCAAAGCAGCAGTCATTTGCCAGCCAGCTGCCTTTTAACAGGTTGTAAGACTTTGCTAGCTTCCTGAAAAGAGCATCCAGGGATTTTTGCCGGGTGTGACATCTCCCCTTGAGAAATAAACAATTCCCACAGCAGCAAGAAAGTAGTTGACTATTGTAATTGTTTGTCTAACCCAGTGTTAGTTGGCTCGCATGGCAGTAAATAATAAGGTGATATGATCGTGCAGTCAATAAAGATATTTCATAAAAAACATGAAAAACAAGCAGGGCTATAACACAACCCTCAGTCTGCTCTGCTACAAATAATGTATATTTATAAAATACCCAAAACAGCAGCATTACAAGATGGAAATATAGACTAGAAAAGATATTTAAACTTGCTCTGCCTTTAGCGTCCATGACAGTGACTCACTACGGAGATACCAGTTTGGGCCAGTCCAGCTCTTAATGCCGAATGTGCTCTTGGACGGTTAGATACATGATGGGCTAATGTAGGAAAAGAATACCTTAAGGTCATTAAAAACATATTATGCATACCCTCTTTCTATCATAACCATGCTTGTGAATATGGAATATATTTGGGCATTTACTTAAAAATGTAAATAAAATGTTATTGCTAAATTGGAGCAATTAAAGTGGAGGACACTAACAACCTGGCATTTCATATGCAAATCATAACAACGCTAGCTTAGCTTTTATTTCATGCTAGCTGGCCTGTGTTATACAACTGAAAATGGATCGATTTCCTGTTAAATAAAGTTGCACACCAAGTGGACAGCAACAAAGCAATGTGACAGTGGGTCTAACCTATCATTGTATATATAATATATATATATATAAATGTATATCATGCAAATTTCACGCAACCAGAAACGCTTGCCGCTAACCTAAACTCTGACTCAAATGTTAGCAGACTAAAAGTTGCAGTTATGCAGACCAAAGTTATTGTGTCGTTTTGGCATTTCGCTGGAGAACGTTATGGGATGAGGGCCTGGGCTGTCCGGATGCAGCATTTGCAATGAGTACTGACTATTGCAGGAACACATGAAAACGGTCAGATCTTGGTAGAAGAAACTGGCATTTTCAAAGCTCCACTAAATCACGTGCTTCCTTTTACACAGGAGACATTGAAGTTGAAATTCAGCCTGTTCTCATGAATCAATGTAATGCACTGTAATTCGTTTGTATTCTGCGTATTTATTACCATATGCACCACAGTGCCTGTTGCTGTTTAAGAGCACGAAGAGCCACGTAGGGAGGAGGTCATTGTGGATCGCTGGGTAATAAAAGACAGGGCTTTTAAGTGGGGGAGTTTGTGTCTGGGAAGATATTAAGGGGAAAACACAAGACTTTCACCCAGAAAACATGTGTTTGTGTCCCTGGAGTACTACTTAAGGGGACCAGTGTTTAAACCCAGACCACAATCTTGTTTCTAATCTTAACAAGTTGTTAACTGTCGTCGCTGCATTATGGTCACCTTTTGTCGGCTAAACTCAACTGTACGCTGAAAGCTCAACTTAACCAGGACCGTCCCATCATGGTGCACTGTACACGGCTCACAGTCACCTTTTCTCAGCTAAATTGAACTGTGAAGACCTCTAAACTTAACCCTCATGTGACCGGTCGCAATGTTAACCAGCCGGCGGTCACCGTAATCATCGTAAATCATACAAATTGTTGTGCATAGGTTTTTATACCATCTCATACAAACCTATTCATGAGAATGCGTTTTAAAAGGGCCACCATGTAGACACCATAGGCATTTGCAAATGTGTTTGCACTGTTTTGTGGAAGGTAATCATACATCACAATTATATAATTGTGAATATGCAACAGGACTGTAAATCTAGAAGATGTTTATTTGTATTGTAAAGATAAAATGTTTTATGTTTTTTTTTCTTTTTCTCAGGTGTACAGCCCTCAGTGCAGTAGGACTATCTGTACTGCTCTCTGTCCTGCTCTGTTATTGCATAGGTAAGACCACACACACACACACACACACACACACACACACACACACACACACACTGATCGGTGGAATTCTGCGTTGTGTATAATTATTTCACCACACTGACACCTGCTCCAACTTCTCTCCCAAACAGTAGAAGGGCCACATATACAGTGGAATAAAATAATATACGTAATACAATAATACAGCAATGGTATGTTAAAACGTACCTGGTGACAAACATGAATAGACAGACCTCGTCATGTAACAGAACGTCCCACTCCAACTTCTACAATACACACATTAACACATACACAAAACGGAAGTTAGCTTTAACTACCGCAAATTTAACTCTTAAAAACCTGTAAAACGACAATAAAGTGACATGAGTCTGTTGAAAGTTGTAGAAGGTTGGGACAGACATTATGCAAGTGTGGGGAACAAAAATATAAACAAAATTATACAAGAAATAATGGAATGAATACAAATAATGAATGAGCCAAATATAAATTACACTCTTCTCTCCCAAACAGTATTACAAAAAGGGGAGAGGGAAAGGCGACACAGGGTATTTGTAGTCAAAGGACCACCGAAGAATAAATAAAGAGGAGCTCTGAACTCTAACATATAGCCTATATACCTTACACCAGACACATTTTAAGACAGAAGTAACCACAACAGATTTTGTGTAATTATAAATGAGATTAAGCCAAATGCAAATATGTCCCTGTTACACACACACGCACGCACGCACGCACGCACGCACGCACGCAGGCAGGCAGGCAGGCACACACACACACACACACACACACACACACACACACATATCAGTGCTGTGATCAGGGGCAGTTTGGCCCAGGTGCAGGATGACAAATGAGACTTTTATTTCTATTTTGTCCATTGTTAATCCCATCGCATCTCTCATCCAATCTTGTCCAGCTTCCTTCCCTCTCTAGCTCTCTCTGTATCAGCCGTTCTTGTACTCTTGTTGCTGCATGCGATGGTTTTCACTGTGTGGTATGAGCCCATCAGATAACAAGACTGCCAGAGTTTTCCATTCTCCAGGCCTTATTCATCCCTCTCTCCCTCCCTCAGCGCTATGTTCCAGGATGTGCTATAGGTGATGTGTTGGCTAAGATGTCGGGCAGATTTTACGCTCAATTGTAGCTGGAATCCTCTTTGGAAACATGGTTTTAATAATGCAGTAAGCTATGATGAATTCAGATTTTCATTGTCCTACATCTTTTTTTTAAAACATTGATTTAGGATCTCAATCATTCCCTTCATCAGGAGACATCTGGATAATACTGATGACAGACAAATATGTAGTTCATCAAATTGTAGGAATGCTTTGTGCACCTTTCTTTCGGGGCACTGATGAAAGGCAGGAATCTTCTCAGAGTAATAACTCAAAGAGTTCATTGTCAGGTTTATTTAGGTTTAGATAAACTTGACAAAGCCAGTGATGAAATGTGTTATTCTAAAATATTGAAAAAAGCACATAGATTCTGAAGCATATTTAGTATTTCTCACAGATATTTTTTAGGCATTAGTCATATGTGCAAAACATCCCCTTAACCCTATGACCCAGAGCGTCTTAAACGACAAAAAACGGCATCTTTGATTCATGACTTAATAATTTCTTTAAGCTACCACTTGCGCTGTTCCGCTGATATCTTTGGTGTCTTCATAGCCCTTACAGAAGGTTTTGTATCTGGCCTGGAAATGCAGCGTTTTTCTGGGTCTTTGTGCAATAAATCCAAACTGTTACATCCAAGATTGATACACTTTATGTCCATAATTTATGAATTTTGCCGCTAGCTTTGATGCAAACCGCCATTTTGATTTTCCCATGATGCTCTGGGAGACCATTCTGACCAATCAAAAGCTCGTTTCCATCTTGTCAACCAATGGAAGGCTGGTCCGTCAGCGATATCTTTTTTTTCTTACTGTGGCCACGCCAAGACTTGCCCTTCAATAGCACTATTGGCCAGGCATCCATGCTTACGCTAGGTAACGTAACCCGATTTGTACAGGTCCCATCCCCTGACCAATCGGCTATCCTAATCTTAACCACTCGAGGTCAATGCCTAACCCCAACCAATCAAGCTGCTATTAAAGGGCGGGTTTTGGCGTGGCCATACTAGGAAAGAAAAATTGCTGTCCCGTCATCGCAGATGAAACAAAGATCGTAAAAGGTGAAGTGGAATCACCCGAGGGCAGAATAGTTAGATATGACCACAAATTGTCAAAAATACCTTAGGGCTCAGAGGCTTAAAAATGCAATAAATGTGCATTTGTAGCACACACTTAATGTTTAACTTTTCCATTTAATTAACAGACTTTGTATAAATAAGGTGGCCCTTCCCCTCACTGTGATTTTGATCCACTCAAGGCAGAATGGAAACCAATTAACTGTGGGTCAAAGGATGTCTACATCATCTTACAGTGTTAATATTTGGCTTGTGTAATTACAGGCGTTGTCAGCTCTGTAAAATCTTCATTAAACATTTGTGTTGTCTGTTGCTGTATGAGTGTCGAGAGAAGTGGTCGAATAGTAATCATATCAATACTATTGAATGCTGAAATTACTATTCAAATGTGATTTTTTTAAATAAATATGTTGGCTAACTTTAGCTAATCTCCCTCTTCTCGCCCTGGCCTACCCGCATGTGTCACTCATGTCTTTATTTGAATTTTTTACATTTTTGTCCCTTTTTTTTTACACTTTTCCCCCCACTACCACCATTATATAAACCACTAATACCAACTTGTTACCACTAGTTTTACACTTGGAATTCATGGTCAATAAAGCTCATTTATATGAAATTATATCTAATTTTTGAGTTAAACAAAGCAGAAAATTATGATTTATTAAATTATGAGTTAAGATCAGAGGATGTTGAGTGGATGATCACAGACTGGTTTATGTCAAAGTTTAGTCAGAATGCTGTTTTGAAACCATTTAAAAAAAAATTGAAATACTAAATACTCAATAAATGTAGTGAACTGATCATTCATTTTAATTGCAAAGAGCGTTGAATGGAACCATCCTTATTATTTTTGGGCAATTTGGTTGATGGAAAACCAGGTTAAGCCCCTGAATAGACTGAGTCTGGGTTTGTTCTGCTATATAAAATAAGAAATGTCACATCAAATTTCCAAATTGATTCAATACAATTGTATTCAGTTATTGATTTGATTGTTGTGTTGCAAACACTACTTTTGTAATAGACTTGACTCATCCACACACATCCACATTCAATTTAAGAGTATGCCACTGAAGTAATTAACTCTTCAACCTCGCTGGACTCACGAGGCATCTGGCTAACAGCTTATACTAACAGGTGTGAGCATTTGCATAAAGAAGTGACCCATGGGGAGGGTCCTGGGGTTCAAGCTCTTTCAGTGGCTGATGAGAATTCAATTCTGAATACGTATTGTTTCTGGGCACAAAAATTTTACTGCTTTCACTTTTGTTGGGAAAATGTAAATTTGAAAGATGAGAATAAGCCAAACTTATTTGTAAGTGCAGGCTCCAATCAAAAAAAAAAAAAAAAAAAATAAGTATTAGCCTTTAAAATCCAAATGGAGGCCTCACATTTACGCCTGTAGTCATAAGAAAAACTTTGGTGCTTTTCCTTCGCCCCTACATCGCTTAAGAAGTGTCAGGGCAGTTTGCTCCTTGTTAAATTGTGTACGAGTGATATTCTTTTTAAAAAGCCTTGAGAGAAAGAGGGAGGAAGGAATGAAAGAGAAAAGAGTCAGAGGGGAGTGAAAGTGGTATTTTTTCGAAAGGTCATCAATTCCAACAACGAACAGAAGCAATTATGATAGAAGCTCAGATGGTCCTTGGACTTAAAGATCTCTTGCCACAGGCTAGTGTGTGTGTGGGTGTGTGTGTGTGTGTGTGGCATTGATAGAAAGATTTTTTTTTTTTTCAAGCATCTGTTAAGAGTTTCCTGGGATGTTAGGATTCACATTAGAGCTGTCATCTTCCTCTATAATACCATTCGAATTTAATTTCATTTAAAAAAAAATTTTTAAATATTCAAATAATAATAAAATCAAATATGTAATGCTCAAATACAGCCTGTTATTAATATGTACTACACTACTCAGGCTTATGCATTGTCAATGCCACTATAAGCATGTGGTTGGTGGTACACCTTCTGCCCACTAGAGGGACTTCTAACATTACCCAGGCCTTGAAGGGGACCTACGTCATGGCGCATTGCACGCAACTTTGTTTACATTCATTTTACACCACGAGCACACAGCGACACACACAAATCAACAGAGAACTCTGTAATGAAACATTATCTAACAAGTGTAATGAAGCGACTCTGTTGTAAAGCTAACGTTGCTCGGTTAGCACAATGACATCATGTTAGAAAGCACAGCCGAAACGATTTGACATAAACTAAGTAACAATAGTGTTAGCTACGATGCTAACAGCATTAATAACTAAGCCAAACGGTGCTGTTGCTACTATTTTCGTGATTTATAAGCAACCTGTTTCTTTCAGATTGTCACCTTACTGAGAATACAGCTGTTAGAAGGTAATATATGAAGTGTAAGCTAACTCTGACAGCTGGAGGGCAGCTAACATTAACTTGTAGCTTGTACTTACCATGTAGCTCCCAGCTAAGCTAACTTTACTATTACTTGCGACAAAGTTAGGAAACAAGAATGAGCTAACTAATGTTAACATAAGCACTTTGGCTTGGTGGATGTCGATTATAAATTCATGTTTAAACTATTTCCTGTCCTTCCGATTTCCAGCCAAAGCCTGTCACTCCCCCCTGTACTAACCTTACACGGTATGTAACGTTAGCTCCGTGATGTTGTACTAACGTTACTTGGCATGTAACGTTAGCTTAGACCTCACAATGACTTGTGTTTCTCACTCCCGCTAACTTATTGTACATAAGACGTGACATGAGTGACACATGTTGGTAGGCCAAGGCAAGATTAGCTAACGTTAGCCAACATATTTATTTAAAAAAAAATCACATTTGAACAGTAATTTCAGCATTCAAAAACTATTGATTTGTTTACTATTCAAATTATATTTGACTTTAGGTATTTGTTCCAACAGCCCTAATTCACATAAACATATACTTTTGACACACACACACACACACACACACACACACACACACACACACACACACACACACACACACACACACACACACACACACACACACACACACACACACACACACACGCACACTCTTAATGAATCTGTCTCACATACATTGATGAGCACACACACACACACAATCATGCAAAGACAATTTAAAAGTAGTGAGGATGTGAAGGAGAGACCACCAACCACGTGTCTTATTCCAACAAATATATTATACATTTTGTCCACCTTGTGGCGTATAAGCACTTTTGCAGGCATAGTAGGAAAGTCAGTCTTTATCATCAGTCATTAATCTCTTTAATAATTTCAATCCAGTTATCTACTGTGGGTGGAGCCATCTGTAACCATTTATGAGTGATTGCTTTCTTTGCTGCTGTAATCAATATTTTCAGAAAGTACTTTTACCAGAATCCATTTGAATTGGTTTGAATTCTGTATCATGTGCAATCCATTTACGTTTTTTAATCTGGGCCCTTAAATGTAATTGTTTTATTACATCATACTAAGTATGTAAGGTAAATGAGGTGAATGGGTTGAAGTGGTCTAGGTAATGTATAGCTAATTTGTAATCACCAATCATTGCTTGTATTGGAATATCCTCACATTCACCCTCCATCTCCTTCCATTTTGCCTCATATCCAACGTCACACCAATGGGCTATAGTCTTTAATTGGGCAGAATAATAATAATCCCTAAGAGTAGTGAGAGACATACCTCCTCACTCTTTACTGATAATTACAGTTTTGTATTTAATCCTTGTTTTTTTCCCATTCCATATGAATCGTGGGACCTTAACTTTAAGTGACATAAAATATACATTTTATAGTCTCAATTCTCGCAGGGGTGTTGACCAGTTACTAAGATTTTCTTTAATTAGCTTGTTTACTATTTCATACTTTTTTTTAAATATAAGTTTCTAGAGCAATGTGTTAACCAAACTCCAAGATATTTAATTGCTTTTTGAGACCAGTCAATGGGGAGTTTTTGCTTAAAGCTTTAGTGCGTACATTTTTTATATCGCTGAATGTCTGTTACATTCAAGCCATTGTCAAATGAGTTGCTGATTAAGACTATCAGACTATCAGAATTCCCTGTATGTGTCTTCTCTTATTGTTGTGAATAAAGTTCTATGTCTATGTCACAGTCAAAAGCTTTTATAAAGCAGTAGCTTAAGACATATGCAAATATAAAGAGATGATCAAGAGTTGCTGTTTTTTTTAGTCACTGAGTTTATATGCTAGCAGGCAAACTGTGTTTACAAAGACACACAGACACACTCACATAAAACCTTCCCCTGTGACTAATTGAGGCAAGGTGGGCCCCATAAAACAAGGCCCTGCATCGAACAAATACTCAGCGGCAATGAGACCTGTTACACTCCCACTCTGAAAGCCCATTACGATGAATGTCTCTTTGTGACTCCCACTGAGGTGTTGTAATTTGTAATGATTCAGAATCCATTCATTCAAGTCTCTTTTGATCCAGTACTTATTTTTATTTTTTTTTATTTTACAAAAAGCAGATTTCTCTTCACCCACACTTCTCTAAAAGCAGTTCATCTGATTGTTCACTTCACTGAGTCAAAAATACATTTAACAGTGAGAATACACTGCTTCATTTCAATAATTCCAGGAATTAGCCTGTACTCCTGCATTTGCAACATTTGCATCCAGGCCTAAACTATATTGCCATGGGTCTAGTATCATTTTGGGAGCTACAGCATAATGATTTGTAATAATTAGCAGAGGTTGATTTTAATCTCTTATGAATCTGCCATGTTAGTAGTTTGTAAAATACACAGTGTCAGAAATGCAAAGCACCGCTGTCACATACCACTCCTGCTGTTTAGCATTTATGTCCAGAACATAACTCAAAGGCAGAGATATGGGTTGAATATTCGATTGGCTCAGCTGAACGTTCATATATCAATTCATTTAAATATGTCCTCAAGTTGTTCTTGATTTCGCAGTAGTACTATATCAGTAATTCTTCTTCATGCTAGATGTGAACTAATATGTACTTGTAATTTCTCTAAAACTAACTGACTGACGATTTCATGTTCGACGATCCAAACTTAATATAAATGTAAAGCACAGTTTTTACTGTTTTATAGTCTTTAGAATTAAAAGAAGCAAAAGACATTCTTTGTATGGCTGTGACTTCAATCATATCACCTCACCTGTGCATGCACACAAAAAAGCTTCATAATCAGGGAAATATTTGGATATTTTGATAGCAACGGCACTTGTTTCAGGGCCAGCTGGTATGCTTGAGGAAGTCACCTGCGTGTTGCAGATTATTAAAGTTATATCTGTTGTCTTATATAAGATAAAACCTGTTTTAATGAAGCAAGTGGTTGAAGATTCATGGGTAATACTTTATAATAATGGTACATGAATTATCATGAATTCATGCATGAATTAATTAATGTAGTACTTCACGAGCGATCAGTAATGTACAATGATTAATAGTATCTCCTGCATGACTTAATGCAGGAACAATACGTTAATTCATGCATCAATTAAGGTATTTCAATTATGATTTCTGATTTATTAATGATGTTCATGTTTTCTTTATAGGTAAATCAGTAGTTCAAGTGACAGGCTAAAGATTGATAAATAAGATATCCAGGGCGGACATTGATGCTCACTTTGGGGCTAAAGCGGGATTTAAGGTTCTGTGAAGGCTCCACGCAGAGCTTTCTCCGTAGCCTACGTAACTGGCCTGAGGTTTATACTTGTGCGTTGGTGTGTGCGTCGATCTCTTTAAGAAAATAGCAGGGCCAGCGTGTGTGTGGTAGAGCGAGTGAGAGAGTGACAATGATTAGCTTCACAACGAGTAGCGACTCTAGAGTCATAGTGAGAGAAACAAAGTGTCTCCCCTGCTCTTTCTGACCACGGTGGGAAATCTGGAGCAGGAAAAGTTAACCCTGTCCAACATTTCATGTTGTTTATGGAGAAGGAGAACCAGGAAATGAGTCGGGGGTGAAATGCAACCTATCTAAAACCCGAGGTCTGCACTTGCCTTGGCCATTCCATTTTTACACAGTAGCACTGCGAGTGAAGCCCACACGGCCAGGTGTTTCTGAGCCTCAGGTTGGTTAGATTGTGTGGCATTAAAAAGAAAGAAAAAAATCTTTGTTTTTTGCAATTTGAAAATTGTGTTCAATTAAATCTCGATGTCAGTTTGAATTTGATTAATCAGCCTATTTAAGGTTTGCATTAAACAACACAAACACTTTGGGTATAGTTGTGGCACCTAAATCACTTGGTCAAGTTCAGGGAAAAGATCAGTGTTACATTTTAAAAAAAGGCAGACATTAATGACAGATCTGTGACTGGATGCAAACTTTAGTCTCCTGCCTGGAAGTCAGACATGCCCCATAGCTATCCACCACCTTAGTCTCAGCTTCATTACATAAAGGGCACAATACGTCCTCCACTGGCATTCAGCGTGGCAGTGGACATAAATCGTGAGGTGCAGAATCATCCAATATGGATACAATTCCTCCGGATACTAGACTGGAATAACTTTTCACTTTCCATGCAACAAATCACAGTGATAAAGGTGGAAGTCACCCCATTTGGTGTAACAAAATGCACAGGAGACTTTTCATAGCAGGAAAAGTACTGGCGTAACTAATGGCTGCAATCCTAGCTATGAGGTATGCTTCCTCATTGGACTTTGACAGTTAATTGGGATGGAGTCATCATTATTGCTAAAGGTTACACCTGTGCTTTTCTTCCTAGGTCTAGTCAACATGTCTGCTGTGACAAAGATTTATTAAGGACAGTCTGTAACTCTAAGAAATATTTCTGTATTAAAGCTTTAGTGTGTAACTTTTTGATATTAATGAACGTCCGTTACATTCAAGCCGTTGCCAAATGAGTTGCTACAAAGCTAATTAAGACTATCAGCTCCACACAACTCTCTCTGGATTTCTCAGTATGACTATGTTCAGAAGATTGTGGCGTCCGGTGCCTTTCCCGTGCAGAAACTCAAGTGAAGATAATTACTTGATCACTGAATGCTTGCATCAAGTAGATGCGCCAGCAGTGTTGTTGTTATTACTTAGAATTCCTCATGGGGGCGACAGAAACTACGCACTATATCTTTAACAGTTGTATGACGGTATATTTAACCTAAATTATTCAAAGTAGTATTGATTTTTTTTACATTTGTAATGGCGTAATTTGTGCTCCGACAACTTTTGTCCGCCGCGGATGGCTGTATTTGGGAGATCAAAGAAGTCCATGTTGTCCCTTTATTAGGTGCTTCTTTTTTTTTTTTTTTTTTTTGACGTGTTGCTTTTTTTGACATTTTTGAATTTTTTTTGAAAGTTCTCATAAGTTTACTAACTGAGCAGCTTTGTATGAGATAATTTTATATAATAGGCCTAACAGAAAAAAAAATTCTGTATTTTAACTGTTTTTAATTACATGGCAAAGTCCGGGTAATGAGCTGCCAGAACTTTTTATTTATTTGTTAGTTATTTTAGGGATTCATTTCTTAGAGTGTACATCCCGACACAGTCCTGAGATGAAGTCTAAACAGTGCAACAGTGGAAGTGGAACAGTGTCCTCTGTTATAGTCTTTCACACTTCTCCTTCCTTTAAAGTGGTGAATCTGCCGATGCAGTCCCTCACAGTGTGCGTCAGATTATCGGGGCTGAACTGGGATCAGTTTGCTCTTCTGAACGGATGCAGCAAAGGCTGACTGTGTGTGCAGTCCTGCTTTGAATATCGATCCAAGTAGTTCTCCAGCTGCAAGGATTTTTTTCCCCAGAAGTTTCCACAGGATGGTTTCCAGCGCTGACTTCTCATAACAGCTTCAAATTCACAAGTAATTAATACTTAAAAACAAAAAGGAAATCAATTTACACCAAAGCTGCAAAGGATGCAAAGATGATGCCATCTTACTATGCAACAAAAATCTATATATTATATTAATCTATATTGTTTTTTTTAACCTTCCTTAAATCCACAACTACATTTCTCTGTTAATTCCCAAATTTCCTAAAAGGGTCTGTTACAGAGAACCAGTCTAACATGACTGTTACCATGGCCATTAATCTTCACACACACACACACACACACACACACACACACACACACAGGCTCCTGACGATTAGCCAGCACTCTCCCATGACCCTTTGCTCCTGTCCTCACCAGGATGGGTTGCTAGCACAGCACGGCTCTAATTTAATGAGGCAGAATCAGTGTGTGTCCTGGGCGGGGTTCTCTCACTAAATGTTCACAAGTTAAAATCAGTAATTGGTCCTTGACACGACTGTCTCTCATATGTGCTGTGTAAGGAATCCAGTCCGCATGTGTTCCTCGATTTTCTACCATCACAAACAGGTTGGTGCTTTGGATCTCTGTAGCACTGCCTCCTCTTAAATCCCCGGCTGTCTGGCGCTCTGTGCCCCGCTGTTGCCTGGAAAAGGCAGCCGCCGATATACGATAACCTTATTTTTTTAGTTTCATAAAACGTCTCGTATAAACGTTTGACGTCTCGCATTTCATTTCCTTTAAATTCTTTACAATAAAAGTATCCCGTTATTTTGTTATCTAAAAGCCTTTTTTTCTGAAGCAGCAGAGCAGATATATAAACTTCAAACCACAGAGATTCCGTTATTGTAAAAGCTAAAAATATGCTAAGAGCTGAACAGCGAGAGACTTTTGAAAACGTCTTTCTCTCCAGACATCCTTATTTCGGCACGCAGACAGTGCTTTCATTAGCACAGGACTTTCCACAGGTCCTTAAAAGTATAATGTGTTACTTTTGTAACACATTATACCCCCTCCCCGACTCAATGAGAGAGAGACAGAGAGCTAGGGAGTGAATGAAGAGAGGGAGCGCTGAACAAACAGTGACTCATAGAAATAAAATGTTATTTTCTGATTGTATCATGGCGATTACATTCTAAACCACAAATACATTTACACACACACACACACACACACACACACACACACACATCTAGAGGAAGGAGACTCATTGCCAGGATTGTGTAATGCAGAGCTTCATCCTGACCCTGGATGTGTCAGTTAAACCTGTGCGTCGGTATCAGACGCTGGGGGGGCAAAGCAGCGGTATTGGGAATAAAAACAGGCTGCACAACGTGCACGCTGTTATTGGCTGTTGGTTACACATCCACGTGGGGCCCAAAGGCTCTTTGCTGATGCCAATAAACGTCCTGCACACGGACAAATAAGAAGAAAAGAGAAAATGTAGGCAGAGGGCAGAGTCTCTGCAGATACAGACACCGCCACACACTGCTGTTTAAGTTCACAGACAGTTTTTGTGAATAAACAGTATTCTTCTTTGTAAGAGTTGCCAACTTGGTGACTTTCTCTAGATTTAACGACTTTTCAGACCCTCTTAGCGACTTTATTTCTATATTCATATATTATATTGTAATTAATTCTCGTGCATGCTGCCCAGAGTAATTGCAGTCCACAGCTCTTCTGCCAACAGCACAGGAGGGATATCTCCCCCAACACAACCGCTAAGCTTTATGCAAATGATGCAGGAGCACGGCACCAATAATATGCAAATGAGTGTATGACGTCATCTGCTGATATTTAGCGAGTTTTGGAGCTAGTACTTTCATTGGAAAAGAGTTGGCAACACTGTTCTCTGTGGGCCTACGGAAGATCATTTTTTAATTTCTGCCTGAATCCTGCAGAATGAGACTGGAAACAGTGGATGTAAACTCTGACAACAGCCTACATTATTAAATTGCAGCGTGTAATTTTGTTGGACAGACAAGGCAAAGCAGAAAACAGAATTCCCCCTCTGCATTTTGTAAAATGCCACATCAGCTCTGCAGTTCTTCATCAGACAGTCAGCATAATTCAGCAGACACCATGCAGTATATTCTGCATGGTGTCTGCATGTTTAAGGAGGAAAGTGTGGCGGTGAATAAAAATGGGTTTCATTGGGTTTGGATGATGTTTCTGTTCTGTTTGGTTTACACCAATTCTTTTTTTTTTTTTTTTTTTTTTTTTTTTTTTTTGGCATCGAAAAAAATCTGGTTACATCTCAATTGAGATGCGAGGAGGAGGAGGAAGATAGCAAGTGAGCAGATGATTTACAACCCCTAGGGCAGGCGTGTACACACACACACGCACGCACACACACAGACACATGCACATACACACACACACATACCCACACACACACAGACATACACACAGATAGAGAACAACAGTAACCACGTAGGTGGTAGAGGTGAGTGTTATGTCAGATTAGCTGCTGGAGGCTTCCTTTGATGCTAACACACTCCTCTCTATCTTTCCCTGGGTACTGGTGTATGTGAGTGAGAGAGAAAGAGGGAAACTGGTTTTATTGGTTGTGTATGGCTCTATATTTGTGCATATTGTATGTTTTTCCATATGGGCTTCAGTGTGTGTGTGTGTGTGTGTGTTTTTGCAGTTGCCCACTTCATTTGCATATCTAGCCTGAGAGCATTATAGATGTTATTCATGTTTCCAAAAACATACTGCTAGTGCTCTCAGTATGCCACAGCCCCGAGTGTACATTTTACCACACACACACACACACACACACACTCACTCACACAAACACACACACACACACACACACACACACACACACACACACACACACACACACACACACACATATTCACATCTCACTTCTTTTGTCTGTTGCAGACAGACACATTTTTTATCATTTTTTGTTTTCCTTTTTTATCACCCAATTTTCCCATTGTCTTTCTCTTCACTTTCCTCCCTCTCCTCTTCCTTTCTATCTTCTTTTCATTTTGCACACTTTTAACCTACCTGTACTTCTCTCTCGCTCTCCTCTTTTCCCTCCTCTAGCTATGCACCTGTTTGGTCTAAACTGGCAGCTTCAGGAGAGTGAGGGATATGGAGCATTTGAAAACGGAGGAGGGGGAAGGGATACAACTCCCAACACCTTTATGGTGTCTACCGACAATGGTGAGTTCCTACTTGTAGATGTTTATCCTGTCTTCTGACAGGAAAAACAACAGCGAATATGAGAAAATGTGGCAAAGAAGGTGTTTGCTCCAGTTAAAGTTTCTCCACTTAGCCAGAAATGTTTGCGACACAGTAAGGAGAAAGCCATTTAGCTTCAAACCGAAATCACACTAGGTGCCTGAGGGAAACCTCGCCTGATGTAGTATCTCAGTTTTACACATCCTCAACAGCACTGCAGACAACCCCCTCTCTTCTAATAATTATATTCATAAGCAACTAATATGCATTAGGGATTTATGTTCACTGCCAATGCTGGAAGTTCAAAATTTTATCTCACACACAACACTCGATTTACGATTTTAATCGATTTCTTTTTTCAAACTACAAAAGACAAAGAAATTAATCAATCAAGTTTTGTTTTGAACAATTTTAATTATTAACAAAAGCAAACAAACACTATTGGGATTAGTAAAGTGCCAACATATTAAGATAGAAGATTTCTTTTTAAATAAAAGGTGCCTATGGATTTGTTTCTCAAATAATGTGTTTTACACAGACACAGACTGTGTCACTGTTATTTGAAAGTAATCAGATTTGATGTGTGTGTCCAGGCATCATCAAACTAGCTGTGGCAGGTAATACAACCCACCGGTCTCATAGTTAATGTAATGGCTGCAGTTTTAAACATGTTGTTACATTGTGAAAAGTCACACTTTGGTTAGGTTTAGGCACAAACTGCTTGGGTAACTTTTTATAGCAATGAACGTCGTTACATTCAAGACATTGTTAAATGAGTTGCTACAAAGCTAATTAAGACTATCAGCTCCACACAACTCTCTCTGGATTTCTCAGTATGTTCACAAGATTGGGTCGTCCGAAGACTTTTACGCGCAGAAACTCGAGTGAAGATAATGACCTCTTCTGAAGAGTGCATCATGTTTTTTAATCCTCCGTGTCCTCCTTGGCTACTAGCTACTGCGTGGAAGAGAGGTGTGTGTGGGGGCAAATGCTTGTATCATGTGGTTGCAACAACAGTGTTGTTGTCATTACTTAGAATTCCTCATGGGGGTGACAGAAACTACGCACTATAGCTTTAAGAAAAAGATCATTGTTTGGGTAAAAATCTGTACATTTGCTTCTCTACTTAATTTCCGTGCCTAAGTACATGACATAAGTTCCGTTTGTTATGCAACTTGTAACTCATAACTTGTTAGTTTTCTTTTCAACATGAACACCAGTCTCCTGGGTGAACATCCTGTGTTTGTTTGACTATCTGCAAAATTCATTGGCACAGAACATCTTGCATTTAATGTACGTTGTCTGATATGTAGATTTCAAAAACATGATCTAAGTGGCATTTAGTTTCCTCCAAAGGGGTTTTGCATAATCGGTATATTTGAATGTAATTCTTAGTAGTAATGGTTTCCAATAAACACTCCCTCTCTCCATGCGGCCAGGTAATTTGAACACAATAGACTTGAAATGAACACATCCTTTCACAGCAGAGCCTGCAGTGTTTACCTCACATTACCATCTGCCAGTCTCTGCAGAGTATCAGATGTTAGAGAGTTTCTGACTTGCTTTGTTTTCCTGAGATGTGAGCCTTTTGTTATAGAGGAATATTGAAAAGCAACATGTAAGACATGAAAAAGTTTGTACCCAGCCATTTTCACTGCTGATGTTTTTCAATCATCAAGTTGAGTTTTAGTTTACCGTCACTTTAACAATGATTGGATGTGTCCAGTTGGATTATTGGGTTATCCAAAAGGGAATCTTGTAGCAACAGCAACATTAATAATAAATGACTTGATTACTGCACAATGCACAACAGTAACAATAAAATAAGCCTTAATGTGGAAAATAATATCATAATTTTAGATACATTTACTGTATTCTATTACTTCTACTACTACTCAGTTTTCTCCTGACTGGGCTTAGAAACTTCTAGCTGAGCAAACCAAAGCATCAAAGCATTATGTACACACAGGCCCACATGTGCTTATAATGACTGTGGTGGCTAGAAGCCACAGCATACACCTTGGTTAGCGAGTTAAGCGTGATTTGTGCTTCTGTGTAGGTACGTGGAGGCACGGACCCTACGCCAGACCCTACGTGTAGTTACAAAAATGTGACTACACGTCGCGGCGCGCACACACACACACACACACACACACACACACACACACACACACACACACACACACACACACACACACACACACACACACACCTTAGACTGAGCCAGCTCCATGGACACCACTCAGGACACCCAACTGTCACAAGTGATGTCCAGGACAATACTTTGAGTGGTGTGTGTGTTGTGTTGTGTTGTAATAGTGAGGATGCAAGCTATGGCACCTGATTTGGTACACTTGATGTTATTTAACAGTGTATTCCGTTTACTTTAAATATGTAGTTTTTTCCATATAAACATCCGAGCCTACAGATCTGTCGACTTTAAAAACCTCCCATGTGCCATATGCTTGGGTGTGTGTGCGTGAGAGAGAAAGATCGAAGATCGGTATATCAGGAGTTCTATTACAAGCCCATTCATTACAGTAGAATTAAGTGAGAGGCCAGTCTGAGTGTGTTGTGCTAGAAATAAAGATGCATGTGGGGGCCTTTGAGTTCAGCTTGAAGACTTGTGTCATATGTTGCAGCTCATATTAGTGTAACGAATCCGCTTAATGTCTAGATTGTCACACACACACACACACACACACACACACACACACACACACACACACACACACACATACACACATGTCTGAGTCAGTGTTGGTTTACTGCCCAGATGTCATGAGTTAAGCGGTTAAAGTGTAATGTTATGAACAGGAATGGCCTATGAATAACAAACTTTGAACAGCGGTGGAACCATTCCAGGTCCCTAGTACACACACTGGATAGAAACTAAAGAAACTAGAAGGCAGTGCAGTCCTCAGCCAAGGCATGCACTATCTCACAATGTTAATGTGAGTGGTTCCAGTCTGGAACTAATTTCTCCGATTATTCTGATAGATGAATGCAGCACAAACTCCCTATCTCGCAATGTTAACGAAAGAGAAAAGTAATTTGTGTATCAAGCCTGCACATGTGATTTGCATCCGCTCCAAAATGTAAATAGTTATTTCTTGGCCCCTACTACACCTTTCCACCAAGTTTCATGAAAAAATAACAGGCCAGTATTTTTTTTTCTGTAATCCCACTGACAGACAAACAAACCAACAAACATTTAGCATGACCAGAACTTTACCCTAACTTGAAATTAAAACCCATGCAAACCCATGGGTTAGTTATTTTACATTAGACATGTTACAGCTCAGACTAATAAACCATTGATGGCCAGGTTAGTCATGATACAAGCAGCTAAATCAGTAAGAATGATAAATACAGAATATTATGGTATTACCATCAACACAAAAATGCCTCTGGTGTTTAAAATGCTCAAATTATGCTTTTTGGCTTTGTCCCTTTCCTTTATTGTGTTATATATCTTTGTTGTGCATGTTATAGGTTTACAAAGTGAAAAAGCCAAAAATCCACCCCAAAGGGACTTACCATCTCCAACAGAAAACACTGTTCACAAACTGCTCCAAACAGCTCTGTTGTAGTCCAGCCTTTACTTCAGAGACAAACGTGGTCACTTTGTAACACACGTTATAATGCTCGACTAGCTGCTAGCGTGCTACTCCCTCGTGCTCTGCAACTGACAAGCTAGCAGTACTTACTGAGCATGTGCGACTCCCAACAAAGATGGTACAGACCTAAGATGCCTCACTCTGTAGCTAAAACAGAGAGCTCAACACACAGGGTGAAAAGAGGAGCTGCAGCAATGTGCAGTACAACAAAAATATGGTGTTTTCTGAAAATGTAACCACATAAACTTATTCTGGTACAATATCTAAATACAATTATGAACCTGAAAATGAGCATAATATGAGCACTTTAAGTTAAGAGCCCACCTTTGTTCAGACATAGCGTCCCTTAAAAAAAAACGTATCAAGCCTTTCCAGGGATTACACACTGACGCATAATTTCATTCGTCTCAAGGCGGTGTGTCCAAAGGGTTCCCAGGGTATTACACATAAAACAGAACCATTTCTGACTTATAACCTAGCAGGTAAAACAATGTTATAAATTAAAGCATGTGTCCATTTGTGCATTTCATCCATGGCAATTTTTTTTTACGTTAGGCCCAGGTTTAAGTTCAGCTTATTTAGAATTGTTTAGTTACTAAATATAAAAAACTTAAATTACCCTATGTGGAAACTGGGAGATCAGGTCCTGTGTTCCAGTAATATACTGTATATAATTTATGTTTTCGAGATTTAAATAAAATTTTATATTGAAGGGAAGAAAAATCTGTCTGCATTCAAGATCAGTATGTTATCTGCAGATTTCAGAACTTTGCTAGAGCTAAAACGACTACTGTCAATACATCATTTTTATCAAATTATACTCTGACCATTGCAGAAATACTAGTACATGGATGAAAAGAATTAACACAATTATTTACATTTTCCTGAACTCTGTTTGATCTGGGTTTTTTTTTCTCTCTGCAGCTAAAATGTTTCTTCTAGAGAACAACACCATAGACACGGGAGAGGTGGATGTGGGGAGACGAGCCATACAAGATGTCCCACCAGGTGAGTTACACGGCATATAAGTCATGCCACTCTGTGAATAAAGTGTAAAATTTCCCACACAAAATATACCGAAAAAAGCTAAATACATTCAGTTGCAAGCAGGGGCGTCGGACTGGGGGAAGGGGACTGAGTACCCAGGGCCCTCATGTGAGGAGGGCCCAAAAAGATGCTATAATGAATAGCTGTGGATGTGGGGAGGGGCCCATAGAAAATGCCTTTCTACAGGGCCCAGAATTTTGTGCTACGCCCCTGGTTGCCAGTTTATAAAGTGCATTTAGCTAAACCTAAAGTAGTCTAATCCAACAGTCTTGCAATAAATCCTACTTCCGTATAGTTAGAATTTTCAGTTTCTGTTGAAACTCAGGGCTCAACGCTAACTTTTAAAGTGGTTGCCGGCTTGACTTGTATTGTGTTATAGGCCTACTGACAGGAGTTTCTATTATTGTGTCCACCCCGTTCAGCTATATCAGTGGGGGTAGCCTACACTAAATAAGAAAATCACCTCTGTGTTGAATGTGTTAATTGAATGTGGGGCTACCATAAATGAGAACTACAACATCAATTTGACTATAATAGTTAAGTTTAGTATCATAGGACGTATTGTAATAACCGAAAGAATCACATTTTTGGGGGCTGACAATTGTTCTTTATTATGACATTATTATTTACATACCTTCTGATCCTTTTTTTTTTTTATTAATTCTGATGTTTCAAGCATGGGACATATTTCTGAATGCACTTTGAGTCAGTATGCTGCATCATGTCAGCAGTTCCAGGAGATGAATAATTAATGTCAACTCAGTGACACACATATGCAACACATTTTTAGAAAGAAAATGTAAAATGATGATACAGTGTTTGAAATATGTTTTTGCATTGTGACTGTCGGGGTATCTAAAATCCAAGACTTTTGTATTATGTTGTTGTGTGAGCATATTGATTTATATGATATAAAGACTTTGTCGTTCTTCATCCAAGGTGTGTTTTGGAGGTCCCAGCTATATATTGACCAACCCCAGTTTTTGAAATTCAACATATCCGTCCAGAAAGATGCTCTTGTTGGTGTTTATGGACGCAAAGGCCTACCGCCCTCACACACACAGGTTGGTTGCACACACACACGCACACACACACACACACATGCACATACAATGACATGCTCATTTATTTCAACAGCTCAAGCTCAAGTCACAGGGAGTTTATAGAGACTAAACTTTTATCAGGCATAAAGACCCTTTCAGACATGCACCCCTTTACGTTAATCTGATGTCTATCAAACATGCTGGTCTCATGTCAGAATAAGCGCTGGGTTCATGTTGCCACGACAGTTTTACCAGGTACGACCCAGTAACATTTCTCTATCTCTTTAAGCAGCACACGTCTGAATTGAATGGCGTCACATTAACGTAAAGGCGGCAGCACCACCTGGTTTAACATCTCAGTCATCAACTCTTATGCAAAACAAAACAATCTGTTGAATAATCCATGGAACGGTGTATTTTTAAGTTGTTAAGGAGATCCTTAAAAAAAAAACTTGTACGGCCATAGTAATATTCTGACCAGCATTCTCTCACTCTGTATTTCCACGGAGGAATAAATGAATACGCAGCTAAATGCTTTACATACAGCATGAGAGCAAATAAGAATCAAACGAGAGTCCCAACCAGGCCCCCAGGCTTTGAAGCAAATTGAACACAGTGACCAAACAGTGTGATTGGAACTCCCGGCCCATCATGTAATGCATTATGGCCAAAAAAGACTTTTCCTATAATAGACTTACATGGCGAAAGAGACGTCTGTAAATCAGTGGATACATTTTTCTGAGGGTCATAAATAAATGGCAAAATGACTCGTTTCACTGTCAGAATTTGATCCATTTGGTCCGATAACATTTGGAAAATCTAGAAGAGCCGCACAATTAAAAATTAAACGTAATAATTAACAATAAACCAAAAGTAAGCGGGCCGGCCAGCGGAGGTCTCTAGTGGGCCTTTCTTCTATGGGCTGCACAGTGCGGAAGCAGTGCCAATCATTCGGGTATTTTTAGCAACTCTCTGAGGCTCTGCCTCGAACGCTGCATCCAGTTCTTATCATACATTCATAATTCCAATTTAAAGTAACGTCCTGTCTTTCAAATCTTGTGCCCCGTTGGATTTCATAAAAAAGTGACATAACTTTAACGGACAGATGAAGTCAGCAATGTTATGTATTCCATGTCTGAAAGGGGCTTAAATCACCAAGGACCACCAACCATGTGAGCATACAAGGAAAAACTCTCAACACAACCTTAAATGGAAAAGACAAACTGAAGCAAACTTAGCAAATCAGAGAGGAATCCACCTTCAGGAGAGTTCAGCATGAAACAGATGGCATGATAAAACTGACACTACAAATAAAGATGGATGACACGAAGATAATATGTGTGAGAAAGAACAATATGATATGGCAAAGAAATGGGCACATTGGTTCCAAGAAGCTCGGGCAGCACCTGCTCATTGAAAACCCTGTGTTGAAGATGGGATTTAACCAACACACACCTCAGCAGAAGCTAAAGCGGTGCTTTCATCTGTGTCCAGATCAGTGGCCAACACGGTTATGAGATCTGGGACATAGTGTTTGAGAAAGCCTGTCCTTAACGGTCCAGAACCTTCTGGCCTTTCTACTTTTACAACTACCAGAAAGACATTCTGCCTCCCAAAATGTCTAAACCCCAAATCCCTTTAGCAACTTTGCAAATGTGTCTAGGTCAAGTGCTCTATGGATTCTTGGTTAATAATGATGCAGATAAGCTTCTTAAAAACCTAAACTACCCTTTGACTACACTTACATCTCTGTGTAATGAATCATGTCTTCTCTCAAAAGACTAATCCACTTATCTGTAAAAGACAGCTTCATACAGTGCCACCCCTATCACAGCTCAATGTTAGCACTTTAGATAATAGACAATGGGATGTGTGTGTGTGTGTGTGTGTGTGTGTGTGTGTGTGTGTGTGTGTGTGTGTGTGTGTGTGCGTGCATGTGTGTGTGTCCTTGTCATAACCATTATTCATAGGTTCTCATTTTTTCTTTAGTAGTGTGTTCTTTTAGTCTCGTCACCCTTGTGTAACAATAGGTTTTGCTTAGAAAAAGTAAAGCATTTTCTGGGTAAGTGAGCTAATATGAATATGTTAATGAGCTTGTAACCACATTTGATGTGTTCATCTAAGTTTGTGATTAGAAGATTCAACTGTTATTTAAACAGAAATGAACTATCAACAAGTAAATGGAATCAATTAACAATTATGAACAACAATGGTCAAATGAAACCATAATGTCACACTAGCTAACTTTAAGGTTTCAACATTCAGAACATTAAAGGTGCTCTAAGTGATGTTGGGTGACATCACTTCCTGTTGACGTTCAAAGTATTGTCAAACAAAACGAGGCTGGCTCACCCCTCCCTCCTCCTCATCCCGTCCCCAGTGGCTCTTTGACCACGAAGCGTCCCGCACTACCGCAAATAAGAAGAAAAGAGAACATCCAGGCAGAGGCCAGGGTCTCTGCAGATACACACACCGCCACACACTGCTGGTGGGTCATAAGGGATGATAAAGAGGGATTACTTTTGTATTAATCTATACATGTTTTTGAGGAAAGAATGACATATTATAAATGTAAGGTTCAGTCTACATCCTCAAGAATTAAACTGTGAATACTATAAATATCTAGCCTCCTGAGACCCGGCAATTCATATTTGTCCTCTGTGGTGGAGATGACACTGAGGCCTTTATTTCAAACACCATTAAGGCACTCTGTTTGCATCTTACTGTGCTGTACAAGGACATCCAATCCATAAAGGTTAGAGGGTTCAATCCACTTTCCTCTGGAGGTCATAAATAATCATACCAAACTTAATGAAATCTGGCCAGTTGTTAGGATGGACAGACTGGTGCTATCCTTAGGCCTTGCCAATGGCTAGGCAACAAAACTGTAACATATGTTTATCAACTCTAAACCTTCAGGTGAGTTGCAGTTTGTTACATTTATGCTAAATGTTCTCGGACTTGTGTATTTTTGTCTTGCAGTACGACTTTGTGGAGCTACTGGACGGTAGTCGCCTCATTTCCAAAGACAAACGAGCGCTCAGTGACACGGATGCAGGACACGCACGTCCAGCTGGTGCCCAGGAGGAGGAGTCTGTAGCACGAGCTCGACACACACGCTCAGTGAACGTGCACGAGGCTGGCTTCATCCAGTACCTGGACACAGGAATCTGGCACATGGCGTTTTACAATGACGGACGCAACACAGAACAAGTGATTTACAACACCATCGTCATCGGTGAGACGAAGCAGTATGTTGGTGAAAGAGGGAATACTCTAGGTCTTGTTGATTGGTGTGAAACTCTATGATTGTATGTGTGTGTGTGTGTGTGTGTGTGAAAGTGGACTTCTACAGTACATACACTCCATATAGCATTACTTCATTACGATTAACCCTGCATACCAGCTTGTGATTACAGGAATTAAGATAAAAACTACATATTTTTATACCAAACAGTGCAAAGCATTGTGGGTACAGGAGTCTGTAACTATCAACATCGCAGAGGCTGTATTTCTTTCAACAATAACTTAGCACCAAATTGCTGGACAGACGTTTCAAACCAGGCTGTAAAATGTCAAGAGAACTGATTAGTTAATAACAGCTGTATAATCAGTTGAACCTTTTTCGCATTTTTGGGAGAATCCTTTAGCTTTTAGCTTTTAGGGACCTTGTGGCAATTATACAGCTGTTATTAACTAATCAGTTCTCTTGACATTTTACAGCCTGGTTTGAAACAACGTCTGTCCAGCAATTTGGTGCTAAGTTATTGTTGAAAGAAATATAGTCTCTGCAATGTTGATAGTTACAGACTCCCACCCAATTAATGTGTGTGCTAAACATAATGTAATTTGGACTGGTTCAAGTAATTTGCAAATGTATCTAATAAGCTTAGTCAGGAGCAACATACTGTATGTTATATCAGAGGGCGACTAACTAGTATGTATATTGGGCATATAAGGCATAATTTGAAGTATTAAGCTATTGCTAAAAATAGGAAACTTTGGAACAGTTGGAATATCTGCCTGCGGCGGGGTGTGTGTGTGTGTGTGTGTGTGTGTGTGTGTGTGAGTGCACGTGCACGTGTATGCGTGCGTGTGTGTGTGTGTGTGTGTGTGTGTGTGTGTGTGTGTGTGTGTGTGTGTGTGTGTGTGTGTAGGAAATTACCAGTTAGGTACGGCAGAGAGCCAGCAATGGTGTGTGATAGAAAGAGAGAGAGAGAGAGTAAAAGAAAGGCAGCACGGAAATTGGATGTTAGAATGTGTTGATTGGACTGACTGGCTGTAACTACAGCAACCACAGAGGGCCGGTGTTGTGTCCATGTATGTGTGTGTTATTTCTTCAGATGTACCTAGGTTGCATAGCCAGCCTACCCAATTAACTCACACCCTTAAACCACCTCTCTCTCTTGCTCTCTCTCTCTCTCTCTCTCTCCCTCCTTCTGTCTCTCTCTGTCTCTCGGTCTCTCTGTCTCTTTCTCTGTCTCTGTGTGTCTCTGTCTGTATCTCTCTCTCTCTTAATCAGAGTCGATTATGGAGTGTCCTCAGAATTGTCATGGAAACGGAGATTGTCTCTCAGGAATATGCCACTGTTTCCCAGGATTTCTGGGGCCTGACTGCTCTCGAGGTACACACACACACACACACACACACACACACACACACACACACACATTCTTGTCATGGTTGGAAGAAAGAGTCATTTATCATTCATAAACAGGAACGTAGTCATTTGGTACATTTTAAGACTTTGACTAATTGAACATTTTGGGAGCTTAAGGCCGACCTAATGAACCTATGCCAGTTCAGTATGTCGAACTGATCCATTTTGCTGCGTGTGTTTGTCCAGCTTCCTGCCCAGTGCTGTGCAGTGGTAATGGCCAGTACTCCCGTGGCCGCTGCCAGTGCTACAGCGGCTGGAAAGGCACTGAGTGCGACGTACCAGCCAACCAGTGCATCGACATCCACTGTGGAGGACACGGCATCTGCATTGTGGGTGCCTGCATCTGCAATACTGGTTATAAGGGCGATAATTGTGAGGAAGGTAAGACTAATTTCCTGCAGGAACAGACACAAAAAGGTACATTAGTTCCATATTATGTTATTGACATTTTGACACTGCTCTGCATCATTTTCCATTACTGACATGCTGGATTTTCCTACATAATAAATGTCAATGTAAATAATTGATTTGGCTCACATTTATTGCTAGCCATGACATTTACTTTTGAAACAGAAACATCCATGCAATTTGTTATAATTGGATACTAATTCATAATCCTTTTACTTGCAAAGTTTACATCTTTTTAATCCATATTATTGCAAATGAGGACATTACAGGACACTTAGTGGATGTCATGTAGTATTGAATGGATAATTAAACTGTTTTAGTTGTTAACTGAGTATTTTAGAAGATGTTACATCATTGGCTTGGGCTTGATTGTTCCTTTTTTTAAATATCACCCCTAAAGTGCAGCTGTTGACAGGTAGATTGTTAAAACAGTGCTACTGCTACAAAGTAAATTAATTTACTCTAATCTCTCTGTCACACACACACACACACACACACACACACACACACACATTCATGGTCAGTGTACTACAGATTGCTGACAGGTAGTTGGCTAAAACCTGTACACTACACTAATTTAATCTGAATTGATCAATACTAATCTGCTATCCGCTGGCTGGACACACACACACACACACACACACACACACACACACACACACACACACACACACACACACACACACACACAGACAACATAGAGAGGTTAACACTCTATACGGGTACACACATCCTTATCATCCAAGTGCATACACACAAATATGCAGATACATATCACAGAGGACAGTAACCAGATTAGTTTCAGATTAGTTCAATCCTCAATCACACTAATCCTTTGTGACTGAATATACAGAAGGAGAGAGAGAGAGAGAGAGAGAGAGAGAGAGAGAGAGAGAGAGAGAGAGAGAATTTCCCTGAACCACAGAGTGTGTGTGTGTGTGTGTGTGTGTGTGTGTGTGTGTGTGTGTGTGTGTGTGTGTGTGTGTGTGTGTGTGTGTTAATCCCACACACGCAAGTTACGGCTGCTGAATCTGCAAATTATGTCAAAGATGCCATGTGGGATTTCCGTGAAAAATATCATAGGCAAATTGTTGTCAAGAGTGAAGAATGTTAATGTCAAGAATGAAAGAGTTAACCTGCGTGTAGAGGAGGCAGTAATCTAGTTATTTGGAAATATACCTGTGACAAATTATGAGTTCTTTATTAAAACGTCGAGTTCAAGGCAGCGCTGCGACCGTCAACTTCAAGGCACCTAACCGTAACCATTGCCTAATCCTAGTGCCTTCCAGGCAATGCTGCCTGGAAGACAAAGTTGGGGGCATAAAACACCAAACACCAAGGAAATCTATAAGGAACAAATTATCAACTTTTTAAGTGTGTGTGTGTGTGTGTGTGTGTGTGTGTGTGTGCGTGCGTGCGTGTGTATGTGCGCATGGGTGCGTGTGTGCATGTCTGTGTGTGTGTGTGTGTGTGTGTGTGTGTGTGTGTGTGTGTGTTAGGTCTGAACGATTTAGGGGAAAATAAACGATATTGCGATTACGATTTGATTTTGGATTATTATATTTTGCTACATATTGTACCTTCATCATCATGTTAAATAAAGTAATACAAAACAATCTGTGATATGTAACATTATTCCAGCATTTATCTTATGAAAAAACAATGAATATAATAATGAAAAGGGGAATACTTTTTTTTTTTAAAACAAACATTTAACTAAATATTTCACATTTGATTAATCACGTCCTTCATGGTTAGCTAATCGCAATTTCGATTTGAAAACAATTACTCGTTCAGCCCTAGTTTGTGTACACACTGCATGTACGATATGTATTATTTGGCTATTGTTAACTTCCTCTCTCCTCTCTGTCTCCAGTGGACTGCATAGAACCCAGTTGTTCGGCACATGGGGTGTGTATTCATGGCGAGTGCCACTGTCAGCCAGGCTGGGGTGGAGCCAGCTGTGAGATTGCCAAGGCCATGTGTCCGGACCAGTGTTCAGGCCACGGCACCTACAACGCAGAGACCAGCACCTGCACCTGCGACCAGAGCTGGACCGGGCCCGACTGCTCTTTAGGTGTGTGTCACGTTTAAAGTCCTGTGGTGGTAACATGTGTTATGGTAGGTGTCCATATACGGGTTGTTTTCACGGATGCGATCGCCCCGCTTCCCAGCATTGTACGCTAGTGAACTTTCCACCAGTTTCTCTTCCACTGACAAGCATCGAAAACAGTCTACACCCTCCTACAACCGCGATGGCTGCGTTTGGAACACAATCTCTTATTTTATGAAAATAGTTCCCCGAAATGTGTTTCTGAAAACATTTTAAGCGAGAAATAGACCATGCAGGTGCTGAATCTCTTCTTCAGATTTGACAAAGGTCAGTTTAAAAGATTTTTGTCAGCTTTTGAGAGGAGCTGAGCCGGCCGCTGCTCATTTGCATAAAGTTGGCTGAATGGACGACGCGACGCCCCGCTTCTCCAAAGTCCCTGCGACGCTACCAGAACGCATTGCACGGCTTCTCCCAGAGAAATGGATGAGAAACGGGGGAAATGACGCTGACACTGGACACACACCATTAGTGTGTAGATGTTGTTGGTTTTGTTTTTTCCATTTGGTTCCTGTCTCATTTCTTACACAATCTACAAAAAGAATACACTTAATTTTTTACGGCATTTATAAAAGCAGCATCGCACCAAGATTTACAGTAAATAAAGTGCTTTACAGAATCATTAAGAGAGGATAAAGAAGAGCAGAGCATAATTAAGATAACAGTGTTAAAGACGTGAACCCTAGGAACAGGCATCAAAGATGGGATACATAGCTTGTAAAACATCTAGTAAGACATGAGGAGAATAAGACATTTAATTATGCAAAGCCTGTACCTGTAAACATAATTCAGAGGGTAAGAGTGCCTTAGCTTGGCTTAGTTTCACAGGCAGTGTTGGGGAGGTTACTTTGGAAATGTAATAGGTTATCGATTACAAGTTACCCTATTTAAAATGTAATAGTAGTGTACCTATTTCAATTACTTTATCAAAGTAATTTAACTTATAACATGTAATTACTTTTTGATTACTTTTCTAAATTTCTAATGAACATTTTCAACTGATAACCATTTTCAAATCTTTAAACCTGGCAGTGTTACCCAGGGTTTCCACATTTAGTCTAACATTTCAAAATCAAAATTCGCAAAAGCATTGTGTTTTAGGTCTTAAATCATTTTAAACGGGTCTTAATCTTCCTACATCCATGTAACGCTACCTCTAATGCTCACTGAAAGGTTGTTTTTTTTAATTCTGTGGTGTTGCAGTTTTTTTCTAAATAGTCTAAATATAATTTGCTGTATATGTACGGATTATTAGTACTCTGTGTTGCTGTTAGTCAATCTTAATAAGTTTATTAACTTTTGTGACTCTGCTTTTCGTTGTACTTTTATGTCATGATATAGGGCTTAAATTTCATTCATAAAGTTCTTAAAAAGTCTTACATTTGACTTTTTGAAACCTGCAGAAACCCTGTTAACCTTACAGCAGTACTCAACACTGACTAATATCAGATGTCACATACCAGAAGGTAGACATGTCTTCCCTACTTTATTAAATTTGAGTGCATGCAGTAACTGTAAGCTAACTTAACTTAGATACCTGCAGATGTTCCCTGAAGTTGAACGTCGATAGCATTTTGACCGCTGGTTATGTTTGAACCCTTCAAAGATTTTTAGGAAATATTTTTTAATATTTCCAGCACTATATGCGTTTTTGTCCGTAGCCATGGTGGCAACACTCAGACAGCTTGAGAGGCGGTTTAAGTGTCAGACGGTGCAAATTCAAACAGGGGAACCAATCAAAAGCATCAGACTAGCATCAAACTTATTAAACGGCTGTGGCTGGAAATGGCAAAAGAAGACATTGTGCACATGTAAAACATGCAAAGCAACAAAATTAATAATATTCAACATACTGTATAGCCTTGCTTTTTACAGAAAATATTCACATGTAACCCCAATGTAATCATGAACATTTTCATAGGTAACTGTAATTTAATTACAATTTCTTTTCCCCAGTAACTGAAACGGACAACAGTTACCTTTATTTTGGAATTAAATTATGTAACACTGTTACTAGTACTCCCCAACCAACACATTCTCACTCTCCCATCGTGTAAATACGGATGCTTGGTCATGTGCCTTTGGTGTTTGTTATTATTGGGTCAGGACGTACTGACTGACTGAAGCGGCGCAAGAACGAGACAGTTATGTTTAGGAAAAGAATGTTGGATCGAGATATAAATGTACATGTGTGTGTCACACGGGAAAAGAACGGAACATAAACCGCGTTCTCCTTGGTGAAAGTCCTGTGTTTTTTGACCCATCCACTACCCCAACCTACCTCCTTTCGCGGCATTTCGGTTCATACTACTCTCTACCATTGTCTCTCTTAAAGGTGCTGTAGGTAGGATTGTGAAGATCCAGGACTTTTTGAAAATTTGAACATTGACAACTTCTCAGTCCCTCCCCCCTTTCTGCTAAAGCCCAAAACGGTCTCCTAAGCCCCTCCCCCCACAAGGGAGAATGAATGCGTGTGCATGAGCAGTAATTGACACACAGTTAGACACCCCCTCTGGCCCTGATTGGTGCATCTGAAAAGGGAGCTGTGGATTTTTGCAAATCAAACTACAGGCTGTAGGTGGTGCCAGAAGAGACAGATTGTTTTTAAATGACCTGCTTCATGTAGTTCTACTGGAACATAGGGTCAGTTTCAGCAAATATGACAGAAAGTTAGTTTTATAAGTCTTACCTACTGCACCTTTAATACTTCTTACAGCGCTGCGGTTGAGCTGCTGCGTGACATATAAACGCTGAAGGGTGCTTTTAGCGTCATATCTGACGCTGAGAGCCACTGACCAAGCGTCTACAGCACGTGTCAAACTCAAGGCCCGCAGGACAAATCCGGCCCCTCACAGATTTTGATCCAGCCCGTATATCAATTTAGGTTCACAATAGATTTCGGCCCACCTAGTTTTTGTCACTTTTGCTGATGCTTTTGGCAATTTATTTTTTTAAGTTTGTTTTTGTTGCTTTTTTCTGCCTTTTTTCTATGATGGCTAAGGAACTTTTTTGCTGACTTTTTTAGGGCTTTATGTCGACCAAACTGTAAGGGAGAAGACTTTATAAGACATGCAATAATACAGTCAAAGATATTTGACTTTTTCAAAATGAAAGCATGTCAGTAAACTCTTTATGTGGTTCTTATTTTCCAATGTGGCCCTCTGGTAAACTGAGTTTGACACCCCTGGTCTACAGCTTGGCTTCCCCCATGGCAAAAGCATATTCACCTTTAGAAGTTAGCCAGTACTTTGAAACCGCCAGAAGAACGGTACTTGAGGATATCACACATACACTTGTGAAGAGAAACAAGATCAGTGACAAAGCTCGGGGCTAAACCACATTAAGAGCAGTAAAATCAGTAACATGTCCAAATCAATTCTTAAACTAACCGGAAGCCAACGAAGAGCAACTAAAATAGAAGTTGTATGGTCTCAAGATCACCCTGCAGCTGTGGTTTGTACTACAGTAGCTGCAAATAGGAGAGCTGTCTCCTGACAGTGGAAGGAGTCAGAGAGCTACAATCTGGGCGATATGAAAAAGTAGCAGAGATACATTTTTTTAGGCCTTTGTGGATCAATAAGTAAACTACTAGAACACTAGAAAATCTGACCCAACCGCCATTTTTGACTATAAACTCACTGAAAGAGTTTAGAGTAAAAAAACAGGGAACATTCTCTTTATTATAAAAATACTTTCTCACAACACATAAAGTGTTCTCACCATGTCTCCTCATATACAGCTGCTAATAGCAAATATGCTTTGTAGGACACTTAGTGGCACCTGAATTACATGTTTTAAATTAAAATAGGACACAGTCATACAGAATATGTCATCTGCAAAACA
>NC_041332.1:39825558-39933058 GCF_004354835.1 Perca flavescens | reverse complement strand
TTATTTCTACACCTAGACAGCTTTATTAAGAGGAACAATGGTATTTTATTTATGTGTGTATTTATTTAGACCTATATGTTTATTTATTTTCCACATGGCTTAGATCTAAGTTACCATTTGATTTCTGGTCTTTCTCTCTTCTCTCTCTCTCTCTCTCTCTCTCTCTCTCTCTCTCTCTCTCTCTTTGTCTCCCACTCTATTTGAACTGAAGTAGAAGTAAAGAAATGTTTTATTCATTCATATTTGAGTAAATATGTGTTGGATCTTATAGCTGCTTGTTTTAATACATTGGACGTGAAAGCTCATAAGTATGAACATCACTGTCATGCTAGAGTAGAAAGAGCAAAGAATAACCTTGGACGTTTATATCGAAACTTTATATCGTCCAGGGCGCCGTGTTGTGACCCCTCTGAAATGGATAGCAGGGATAGGCTTGTGCGAAGTATCCACATTTCAACTTCATGGTGGGGATTGCCTTGTTCAAAAGCTCTTTGTGTTGAAATAAACGGAAAGAAAGAAGGTGTAGCAAAACAAAAAGGAAAACGTTAAAGGTTCTGCAGCTCCGGAGATCCAGCGGGCTTTTCTTTTTGCTGAAACCGAGGAAAGCGGTCAGGAGGTCGGTCACAGTGTCAGCTCGGAACAGCCCGGACATTTTACCTGGTGCACTTTAGGCTACATAAAGTCGGATTTCAAGTTTTCTGTTAAACCTCATAAACTGTAGCCGTTATAGGCTAGTGCAACTGCCTGGAATGATCGCATGTATGCTGATTGACATCAACAGTGTTTTACTTTAGCAATAGGCTGTTATTTTTATTTTTATTTTTATTTTTATTTTTATTTTTATTTTTATTTTTATTTTTATTTTTATTTTTATTTTTATTTTTATTTTTATTTATTTTTGTATTACATTTAAGGCCTATCTATCTCGTATATGGACGTATGAAACGTCACAGCCATATTATTCTTTAGGCTGCGTCTACAGTTGAACTTTTCCCAGCTTTAATTTGGTCTCATAGCTGCTTTGGAAAACGGGTCTTCTGGAAGCAGCAATAAATGATTTAAGGACTAGGCTTCAACGCTCAATTCATATTCAAAGATAGCCTTTATTAGGCTATATATGCATGTTGTAAACCAAAAAAAGAAAAAAAAAGATTAGAATTCTTTCTTTACTGTAAAGGAAATTACACAATTATTTAATACAGCTATTTAAAGTTCTAAAAAAAACATTACAAAGGCATGTGGTAACAATTTAATTACATATGTACAAAAAAGGCTATACCTACAATGGTATTTTGTAGGCCTATGGAACATATAACAAATCAAAAAGAAATGATTAAGACCAAATTTGGACTTTTTCATTCTCAAACAAAATAAAGATAATAGTGCCATTTTTCATATTTGGGATCATTTTTCTATGATTATTCTCAGTGAACACTGGAAATTAGAGCCAACTGTCCATTGACCATTCTTTGGTGGTGCAGTTTGTTCTGCTATCGTGTGTGTGTGTGTGTGTGTGTGTGTGTGTGTGTGTGTGTGTGTGTGTGTGTGTGTGTGTGTGTGTGTGTGTGTGTGTGTGTGTGTGTGAGAGAGAGAGAGAGAGAGAGAGAGAGAGAGAGAAATCCCTGCTTTTATAGCAACGAAATAAATGTATTTATTTAAGTCCAGAAAACTGACATGCATTGCACAAGTCCCGGGCTGGCTAGTGTCTGTTTCTGTGGCCTTCACAGAGTGACTATTTGACATCATGTCAACTGGAAATATGTGGACCACTGGTTCCTTCATTAGCTCTGCTAGCACAAGTTAAGCCAAACTGAGAACACACAACCAAAATGGTACCCGTCAGATACACATACAGCCTACCAGGTCTCCCCAGACGTTTGCTATCGGAAGACATTTTGAATTATATAGAGTACGAATTTTTAGGAGGACTAGATAGTCCGCATGGCTTCATCAGATATGATATGCTACCTAATCAATACTGAGAACATGGAATAAATAAAACAATTAAACTGAACTTGCATATCAAAATTAATAATGAATGTATTTCCAAACACCAGCTTTGTATATCCTGGCTTCTCAAGATAGGCTACCCACTTTTTTTGTAAGATTATTTTTTGGGCATTTTATTGGACAGTTTAGGCATGAAAGGGGAGAGAGAGGGGGAATGACATGCAGCAGCGCTGCGGCGAGGACTGAACCTATGTACGTGGAGCGCACGCTCCACCAGGTGAGCTACCCAGGCGCCCCCAAGATAGGTCTACCCACTTTAAATCGTAGTAGCCAATGCTATAGGCTATATATCAATAATAATATAGCGTGTCCTATTTAAAACTGGAAAGCAGTGTTATATTTTTTTCGGAAAAACGTTTTGAAATAGGCTACATAAATAAATCGGCCTACTTAAAAAACAGCATGGGCTACTGATAGCCTACATTGTGGCTACTGTATGTGTATACTAGTCAAAATTCATGCTAGAAACGAGAACAGGATCATCTCCCTTTATTCCTGACCTTGTAAGCTAATTGTTGCTGTGCATGCGTGCGCGTGGCCCTCGCGTGTGTGCGCGCGCGTGTGTGAGAGAGCCAGCAGGTCTATTTAGCAGGCCCATTGACATTAAAGAGAAGTAAACAGAGCCTTCAGACGGGGCCAGATGAGGGGGCGGGGGTTCGCCATTGGTTGACAGATGCTCTGAAGTCAGTTTCTCCTCCCCGGTAGTAAAGACTACGTAGTAAATCAGACTCTCTCTCTCTCTCTCTCTCTCTCTCTCTCTCTCTCTCTCTCATACAGACAAGCTGGCTTTACCATAGCTCAGTATCAACTAGCCAGTAGTGACCCAGTGCCTGCCCAGACTGGTCCTGCCTTGCCAAACGGCTCTGAGGCTGACTAACTGACTCACAGAGGATGAGATGAAGCACAGGAAAAAGGAGGAATAAGCTACACACTGTGAGTGAGTTTCTAAAAAGAAGAAGAGAGAAGAGATAAATGCTGCTGTGACTTTATAACTAGAGAGAGAGAGAGAGAGAGAGAGAGAGAGAGAGAGAGAGAGAGAGAGAGAGAGAGAGAGAGAAACAATGTCTTAGAGGAGGAGGAGTTGTTTGAACAGAACTGAGCGGCCTAGAGGGCCACTATAGACAGGACTAGCCCGGGTGTAGCCTACTGTCGCACGGAATAGGCTATAGGCTACCGACTGTCACGATCGGACCAGGCGGGCTATTTCTGTCGGAATCCGCTGGGTAGCCTAGATTATAGCTACAAGATGCAAACATCTGCCCTGGACAACCGTTGAAAAGGCGAGTTCACTGCTGCAGCATCCGAGAAGGACCTGTGTGTGTGTGTGTGTGTGTGTGTGTGTGTGTGTGTGTGTGTGTGTGTGTGTGTGTGTGTGTGTGTGTGTGTGTGTGTGTGTGTGTGTGTGTGTGTGTCACTATGAGTCTTGTCTCGGGCTTCCCTCACCACCCGGTCATGCACCACCACGACAGCCACCACTATTCCTTGCATGCGGCGGCGGCGGCGGCCGGTCGGTGTCACGAGGATACCGGGGCTCCTCCGTACTTTACGAGCTGGTTGATAAGCCACGCGGATATGTCTCCCACAGAGTATAGCCTCGCGCCCGGCTACAGCCCAGAGTACCATGGCAACAGCGGCGGCGGGGCAACGGGCGGCCTGGACCCCCACCATCACCATCACCACCACTACGGACCCGGCAGCTTAGTTCCGGGGGCCGGCGCCATCTCGGTGAACGGAGCCGCGGTCGGTATGCACCCTCACCACACACATCCTCGGCCCGTGAAGCGGAGACCGACGGCCAACCGTAAGGAGAGGCGGCGGACCCAGAGCATCAACTCGGCCTTTGCGGAGCTAAGGGAGTGTATCCCCAACGTCCCGGCCGACACTAAGCTGTCCAAGATCAAGACACTGCGGTTGGCCACTAGCTACATCTCCTACCTGATGGACATCCTGGACAAGGACGGACAGCACGGAGACACGCAGGCTTTTAAGGCCGAGCTGAAAAAAACGGAGGCCCGGGAGGAGCGGAGGAAGAGAGAGACGGTAAGAGCATGACATAGGTCTACATATGAACCTAAATGAGGCCACCATTTGTAGCTTACTGAACGTCTTTTTTTAATAACAGAAGAGTAGGCCTAGGCTAAATAACTCAGATATAAGCCTACCTATTATTGCAGAAGCTGACTCACGATAACCCTACGATAAAGGAACACTGCGGTAAACGGAGATAAACTACTCCATAGCTTAATTATAGCCTATAGTGGATTGTAAACTTAATCCTGATTTTGTCAATTGCAGTTGCCTTTTTGAAAAACGAATAATAATAATCATAAAAACATTTAATATGAGTCATGACTTAAATTCCTACTCTTTGTATGGGGGGAGATGATTAATTGTTGCTATTCTTAAATTGAATTATTGCAGGAAGATTAACGCCTGAAGATCACAGTTGACCATCCTGTAAATACCTTCTCTTCATTAGTTCTAGCTACTGAGTCAAAAAGGCAGCTCTGACGGGAAATCAGAGGCTAATATGAAAACGGAACAGAAACAACATTCATTTTGTTCATTGCCATTCACGTTAGGGGGGAAAAAACAGACCATAACAAATAATAAAAAAATAAGACAATGTGAGTAAAATCAGCATGCGTATTGGTAAAACATTAGATCATGTATTTAAAAACAATGGACCAACTCAGCTTTTTTAAAACTACATGGCTATAATCCATTCGGAAATGCAGCCTATTTGTTCAAATTCAAAATCTACTGTTGCCTTTTGTGCATATAAGAAAGAAAGGCGTGAACAAATTGTTCAAAAAAGAAATTACAAGCCTATTAAAACATAAGGCTGCTTTGTGTCAACTGAATGAATGTAGGATCCTGCGCGGCTATGTTTTAAAGGTCGTGGGTCACTGGCCATCAGGCCTTTACATTTGCGATCCGCAAACGATGTTATTTTTGAGAGGATAACGTTATGTTGACCGTTGCAAGATAAAGTTGAAAGTGTATGACTGATTTAACTCCGCTTCAATGTTTTTTTTATGATCTGCGAGCCATACATATTTCTGCATCATTACAAAAATGGCGCAACAGGCTAAATAAAGTTTAAGCAAGAGCTCAGCGGAAATTTGACTGACATTCACTAACAAGCCAGGAATATTTTCTGATTGTCTAGACTAATCTCATTTATTGATTAGAAATGAAGACGGAAGTCTATGAATAATCAGCTCTCAGTGGGCTATTATATTAAGCAAGAATATGAGGATAATAATACAAACAACAGGGAAATGTAAAGTAGGAAACCGTTATTCTGTAATATTTATTTAAATTTTTATATAATCATAAATGGGCCTATGCAAGTATAGGCTGAATCTGTCATCTACGGAGACTCTAGCGTTACATGCTACCAATGTAGACCGTCATAATACCATTTAGACCTCCAAAACCATATGACACAGACAATGTTTTGTCATCTTTAACTGAGTCAGCAGGCCAGAGAGCTAGCACAAACAGCTAAAAAATCCAGGCTACACATGAGAGAAAAAAAAAGTAAACAGCAACACAGGCTTTTCCTGTGCATGAATTACACACACATACACACATGGACGGAATCTTATAGCCCTATTTATATAGGGGAGGAATTTAAAAAAGTCAGTGAAGCATCTGGGGGGACTGCTGAAGAGAGAGTAAACAGTAACATGTAAGTGTGTTTACCCATTTTTATAATTAACACTTGACTCCTTAACCATTGATTACTGAATACATAACAAAAAAAAGTGTACAGTTGAACCATATAAACAAAAAGATTTTTCCACAATAATGGTATGGTCCAAATGACCAAGTCCATATAACCGTGGAGCCAGAAAATTGGTTGCCATCCTCAGACAACGTGGAGCCAGGAGGGGCCAGGTTCAGCCGTGTAGACCCAGCACTAATATTCCTATCAACACTTTGATGCTTTCATCCTTACAGTCCACTTTATTATCCACATCAGGTCCCAGCTCTGCATATGCTGTCCATGTTGTATGACTACAGCTTTACAAGCACCCTAAGGATTCATTGTTTTGGCACATTCGAGACATTGAAACACGTTTCAACTGTGCTTGTTCGAACACAGTAGCTAGTACCAAATTGCTATTTTATTTATATTTTATTTACATATCATCTGTATGATCACACTGGCTAAAGCTAATAATTTAGGGTATTTTAATTTACTACTACGCAAACAGAACTAAGCATCATTGATTCTACTTTGTTGTTTTGACACATCATCACATCTCATCTTATCCAGAGATAACATCGAGCTTCAGTCCAGGAAGGGAAATTAAGTGTAGAAATAAACAATACATGATCATACAGAGCAGGTCAGAATAGAATAGAAGAAAATCGAACAGAATAATTATTTCCTGTCTGTTGCCTAACGTGCTGCCTATAGGAAGTGTGGTGCATAATTGAAGCCAGAAAGCAAATTTTCCTCACGTTTCAAACTGCAATCACTAATAGAAGGATGTAGTCCTGTTAATAACTCATGTCAACTCTGTCATGAAACTCCAGTCCTGGATTCAAATACACACTCCCCCTGCTACAACTGAGACACTACAGTTGAATCAAGATAGGCTATATATATATATATATATATATATATATATATATATATATATGTGTGTGTGTGTGTGTGTGTGTGTGTGTGTGTGTGTAAACAGAATTCTTTAATTTGTTTAAAAATTCCTTCACCATTTATTTAAAATGAAACATGTATGAGAGGAGTAACTAAGAGAGTTTGATCCTCAGTGCAGCTAAAGTAAGCACTTAATCTTGCTTATGCTCCTCAGTCTGCTCTTACATTAATGATGAAGTGGTTAACCCATAAGTGAATTTAAAGTGTATTTAGAGGATGACCTCTAAGCTTGCAAATAAGGGGGGACTTGAGGTAATAAACCCAGTCATTTCAGGGACTCTGAGTTTATATTACACTGAAAGAGAGAATTAAGATAGGCCAGATATTTAAGTTAAAATAAGTTTTTTTTCTTCATCCACACTGTTTTGTTGTATGTCACTGATTACAGCTATAGATTACAGTGGCCCAATGTGGATGATGATGTTGTTGTACTGCACTGGAATAATCCAAAGATCCAGTTTGTGCGAAATTGACTTCATAGAGGGAGGGAGAGGTTGCTGTTTCATTTTAACCAGACAGATCAGTTTGACTTATTTTAGGCTACACGTTGAATCCATTATTTAAATTTCAAAATATGTGCATGTTTAATCTTTACCTGAATTATGTTATCACAGTGCAGTGGCAAATAGATGGCAAATGTAAATCATGATCATTATCTTAAATATTTCAACTTGCAGCATGATACAAAAACCATCCGCCTTTGGTGACAGACCTGCTTTGGTACTGACTGAATTACGGCACATCTTTTTATTTTGTTGCAGTGCTACTTTTTTAGAGAAACAAACTGTTTTTATTGCTATCTGTCATGCTTGGTGCCATTTTGGTACAGTCAGTGATATCAAATAAATGTGCAGGACAGAGAGAGCTGTAATTTTAAATGGTGCTAGTGCTGCTTTCAGCAGCCTGACTGGGAACACAGTGATATGTATCACTTTGAGTGATATGTAGCCTGCAGACTAATAGAGCCTCAACTAAGAGCACATGGGACTGGAAACTTGCAAGAACCCCTTCAGAAACCCTTCAGTTAAGTGTAACAATACACTAACAAAACCCCTATTGGGTTAATATAGACATTGCATAAAAGATCAAAAGCACATTTTGAGTACATTAGGCTATATGTATTCATATTTTTTTTATAACACAGAAAGTTATAGTACAGGCTGTAAAATGTTAGTTAGAAATAGGCCTAGTTATGACATTCAATTAGATGACCATTTTAAATGTTTACCAAATTATTAAATGACAAGAACATTTTTTCTTATAATGACATTAGCCTGTGATTTGCTATTCATAATGTCCAGAATAATAACCAAGATAAACTCAGTTTGTGTAAAGCCATAACTCCTTATTCAAATAGGCCTAAGTATTTTATCCACATCAATTTATTATTATTATTATTATTATTATTATTATTATTATTATTATTATTATTATTATTATTATTATTGTAATTGTTATCGTCGCCTTTCGTGTTACTATTGTATAATTTGATATCTTATGAAACCTTTACTGTTTTTTACTTGTTGTGATGAAACAACAGATCGCGCTGTTCCGGAGGCAGCTGCGGCCACGAGACTAGAACACTACACAATAAACACAACAGGGGATGAACTTGTTGGGTGTATAGTTGTGTAGCCCTGTATCATTGTGCACAGCCTCCTCCTGTTTGTAGTAATAACTGACACGTTCTGCTGGCATTTTATTGGACCTTATGGCTTTATTAACGCACCTGGACCGAAATATGTTTGCGAATCAGGCCGATTTAGGTTAGGCCCGATACGTCCCCCCCACACACACACACACACACACACACACACACACACACACACACACACACACACACACACACACACACACACACACACACATACATATATATAGTTACCCTGAAAACACAGATCTGGCCGTTTCTGATCGTGTATTAAAGCCTATAAGCACATTTCTGGAAGGACTCGTATCTTTTTCTGTCTTTGTTTTTCTTTAGTTAGTCTAGTCTAGCCATATACATTTCCAGTACAGGCACACGTAGAAATTGCAGCATATTGAGTAATAAATATTCCTCAGTGGTGACAAAATGTTAAAATCCGTTAGCCTACTTTAAGTAATAGCGAGACAATCCTACATTTTCAAAACGTAACAAGTAAAGCATTTAAATGTGTCAATAATAAAAGTAAACGCATAGTGCAGAGGGTTGAATTATTAACATGTAGGCGCTAGCCTATACTGCAGGAGTTCTGTTTGAGCAGTGTTTCTGTTTTATGAGATTATCATATGTTTGATATTTTATTCCTCACTCTGCAAAAAGGAAGAAGCCTATACTCAAATGCCACTATACTTCAAAGTCGCACCAAGTTAGAATGTAGGCTACTGTGTTGCTTTCCGCCTCCAGTGCTGGATTGGACGGATGGCTGATGGAGTAAAGTGTGTTTACCGAACTGAACAGTGGTTTACCGCTTCGTGTGGGCTGTATTTGCTAAAAGCAAGGCGACATTATGCTGTCACACTTTTATGAAGTTTGAAGTAAGAGAAACATGATGAGTCAGGGCTGGTGCAAATCCTGGAGAGGCTCTCTTTCAGAGAGAAGAAACCGACTGAATAAGGATGACTACATAGCCGGTCAGTGTCACTGTGTCATCAAACACAACACTCAGTGACGGCACAAAGTCCATTCATGATTTTCACCGGATGCTTCTCTAGTGGCACAATGTCAAGATAATAACTCAACGCACCATAAATCCATTTTTAAATATTTATAAAGGAACTATTTGCTCATTTCCAACTACTGAAGCTACTTTATAGCATGGGTATTGTCTCATTGCTTTGTTTTGTTGCTCAGTCCACACATCAAATGCACTTTAATCAGGAAGTCCGATTATTATTATTATTATTATTATTGACAAAACAATTTTGTTGTAATTTTACTCTCCTTTTGCGTGTGTTTGTAGCCTATTTGTGAAAAAGGAAATACGGCATAACAACTTGTATTACTACTATAATGCTTTTCTACCACATGTATATTAATCTATTTTTGATTAGGCTAAACAATTTCAGCTGTTGGCAGATGGTCTTAATGAGAGGGCTCGGAAAATAAGAACAATATTTGATAATTTATTTAACTTTTAAATCTAGTTGGTCCTGCTCTTTACGACATTAAATCCTTCCGTTTATTTTAGACGGTTTACAGGAAATAAATTGTTGATATAAGCGTCCACATGTACACACATACACACACAAGCAGATTTGAACATTTCATAAAACTATTACAAATCAGTAGGCTAGACATTCATTCATTAAAAAGGTTTTAATTATGCTGTTATACCCGAATACCCGTGTATGGCATACAGTTGAAAGTGTGGAGCATGTAAACACTAACAGGTTATTCTTCTATTAACTTTAGTATCGTAATGTTAATAAGTCTAATGGCTATCTAAAAAGAAATCACTGTAAACTGTAGGCCTATTGTGTTCTGGAGCATTAACCAAATTAACAGATAAAAACATTATGGAAACCAACTCTCATAAACATTCAGCAAAGACGACGTCTAATATCCAGTAAGCTGTTATTATAAAAAAAAAAACGTATCACGCTGCAAATTTGAGAACAGTTACAATGACATAAATGTAAAACCATTTCCATGGTGACAAAGGCTGCTGTCAATCGCCTGTCTATATATTTTTTCCATACCATAGCCCATATAAAGATAATTCAAGATTCAAAATCCTTTATCAATCCCACAATGGATACATTCACACTGTTAAAGCAGCAAGGGGTAGGAGGAGAAGTACAAGACACAGATAAACAAACAATAAATAAATAAATATAAGTAAAGAGAATAAATAGTCAAATGTATTTAGGCCTACAGTATCGCACGGTCCCATTTTTGTATTGCAGGGTTTATCAGTCCTGGTGTGAGTGTGTTGTCCATGTGGGCTACTGGGCGCAGGGCTGATTGTATTAAAACATAGATCAATATGCATAACATAAATAACAATAAATGTCACGTGTCTTCAGGTGGAGATCCCTAAGGCGACATCATCGTCATCCTCATCGTCATCCTCCTCGTCAGCGGGCGATAAGAAGAGTAAAGGACGGACAGGATGGCCTCAACATGTCTGGGCTCTGGAACTCAAACAGTAGCGCCTCCCTCCCTCCCTCTCTCCCTCCCTCCCTCCCTCCCTCTCTCCATCCTGCGAGCTGATAGCACCCTTTCCCTCCTCCAGCTCTGCCCTCGACGAGAGTGATGATGGGACATTAATGACGCGCTCTGATGAACTGGAATGGCAGTCATCATCATCATCGTCATCATCTCTCTGGACCTCGAGGCTATTTCCTTCCCACAGAACGGCGGACTCTGTATCGCTTGTAGCTCCGTTCACCTTACTGTGGTGAGACACGAAGAAAGTTATTATAGAACATAACTTCAGATTTATAACTCTCCCACCTTTCATCAGCGAAGGCGCTTTCTGCGGTCTTGTTCTGTGTCAGGGTTTGACCCCCCGACCCAGAATGTCCTCCTTAAATTGTACCTCGAGAAAAAGAAAAAAAAAACTCATGAAAATATCATAAATTCAGTGGTCTTCTTAAACGTTTAAGTGAGGATTTGAATTGAAAAAAAAACATTCAAACCAAAAACATGGATGCATTTACGGATTCTCCAAATGGAAATAGGCCTATTCCATACGGCACATCTTTTTATTTTGTTGCAATGCTACTTTTTTAGAGAAACAAACTGTTTTTATTGCTATCTGTCATGCTTGGTGGCATTTTGGTACAGTCAGTGATACATCAAGTAAATGTGCAAAACAGAGAGAGCTGTAATTTTAAATGGTGCTAGAGCTGCCGTATGGAATAGGCCTATTGTAGATGTTTAGTCAATCATTATTTCCTTAATATGACATAGCCTAGTAGATGTGAGTGGAACTTTGGAGTAGGCCTATTTAAAATACAGCAAAAGTGTATGAGCTTGGACGACGTATGTGCGTTAGAGCAGCTGCGTAGGGTTGGAGGGGGATGAACCGGTTCAAATAATAGCCTACATCATCCATTCTATAGGCTAACATTTGAGCCTGTGAATCAATAGATACGCTGTTCGTCACCGTCCAATTTAACCATAGGCTAGTGAGTTATTACTCTCCGGTTCTCTTCAACCCATTCTAATGGGATAGGTGCTGTTTGGTGGATGGGATGTAGCCTAGGCCTAGTCTATGCTGAATTAAAACGTGATCTAAAGCACTAGGTTGTGTTCTACCAGATGTGTAGCCTCTACGTTTCCACTGAGCAAAGTAGGCTAGCTTTACACCACTGCTAGATTGTGAACGGAGTGCGGCGGAGTCTCTCTTCCTGTCGAGAAAATGGGTTGGGGATAGGTGGAACCATTTCTCTCTCTCTCTCTCTCTCTCTCTCTCTCTCTCTCTCTCTCTTCGAAACACCCCCCACGCCACCACCAATACCACACACACACACACACACACACACACACACACACACACACACACACACACAGTGTTCTCTGCTTTATTTAACGGAACATATTTATGTGCAATGCGGCCGTTAGAAGGACCCAAACAGCCATTCCGCTGACTGATTTCGGACATTTACTGAGTAGGCTACCTTTGATCTAACGACAAACTGTATGTGAAGCTCTCTCTCTCTCTCTCTCTCTCTCTCTCTCTCTCTCTCTCTCTCTCTTTCTCTTTCTCTTTCTCTTTCTCTTTCTCTCTCTCCCTCACTCTTTCTCTCTCTTTTCTCTCGCAATTTTTGGTTGTAAATGTAATGACGTCACAACGATGACGACGTGTCCATGTTGTGGTGTGAAAATGTGTTGGGAGTCTAAATAATGTTTTATGTTGATTGTAAACATTGTCATGAATTTAATAAACCACCAGCTGGTTACATGGTAACTGACGCAAACTGCGGTCATTTCATACTTTCAGTCGGTCAAACAGCATTCTTATTAAGGTTTGAGAATGAAGTAGTCTATGTTATCCACTGTAGCTGATCCACTGTAGCTTCGATGACATAGGCTACGTATGGGAAAAACACATCTTCTTTAAAGTCCTGTGTTCAGCGTGTGAGTAGGGCTCCCAATTTCAGAGGAAAGTAGCCTAATAACCAAACATAACCTAAAAATCATTTTTAATTGTCACTTTCATGTCATGACCAAAACTGAGCCTGAATATAGTATAGAACTTTTGGAGGGACGCAAAATAATTGATAGTCTGCATCATTGTCACATATACAAATACACATTTAACAGACATAATTTATGTTGTGGTATAATATAATTTATTTTACAATTTTTTTTCTTTACCTCCTCATGATTTCTGTATTTATATTTTTTTAAAGGCCATTTTTTTGATTATTTAAATTTGAGATATATTTACAAATAGAATTTAAGAGCTTGCTTTATTGACATAAATATGTTTACTGTATAATATAATTGTTTTTCTCAACTGACAAGCCTAAAAATTAGGGTTTTACTTCTGTGTTTACAACTAGACTACACAAACCTTTAACAGCAAAATGAATAACTCTTTATTTGTTATCTGAGCCTTGCCAATGCATTTAAGAGTGATGTCAAGAGCAGGTCCCATTCATGTGCCATGTTTAAATTTAAATCACAGATTAGGTCTTTAACAGGCTGTATCTTTATTTCTGACTCCAGGTGTGCAACGGAGGGTGTCAGAGTTTAAAAAAGTTGTCAGGTTTATGTCTTTAAAGCAGGGAAATATACAAACATGAAATGGCATTTAAAGGATTTTTTGAAATGTCTTAGGGTTTTTTGGCCCTGCTAGACACAGCTTTATATGGAGTGCATGAGGTAACCACAAGTGCGAAGACACTTTAACATCAGAAAATTAAAAGGTCAAAAATTACAATTGTAACCCAACCCAAACTGTTTATTTTAAGCTTGCATCGGGTCTTGCAGACATTTCCTGGTTCATGTTTTATGCATGCAGTTTTTCAATACAGTGGATGATTACAACAGCATTTCATTTGTTTGCCCATTGAAGTCAGTAGTTAGATGGGTTGAGCTGGGGATTTAACAAACCTGTTTGAATCTCTGGTCGCTTGTGTTGCTTGTCCCATCGGACTCGATTGTAAGTGTCGATGTCATGGTGTGAGCATAGTGTTATCATAAGGAATGATGGAAAAAGTACAAAAAGACTTCCAATTTTATTCATAGAAAAAAATATGAATACAAATAATATATGCTTATTTATTTGCCAAGCAGGGGCAGACATAGAATTTTTCTAAATCAAGTGCCACAAAGGAGCCATACTTTACACAGCAGACCCCAGTATTAAGCTGGGGGTCTGGGGATCCACACCCAGGAAAATGTGAGTAATTCATCAGGCTGTCCTCATGAACTGTACTTTTATTTGTATGAATTCCACACATTTATTTACTGTAAGCCCCACATGATGTTTGCTGTATAAGGCAGCACCCTCTGCTGTCCATAGTAATAATGGCCGCAGCAGGAATACAGGAATTTCACCCGGGGAGCGGTGTTTATGTCCCGGAAGTATGTAAGGGGAAAGCATAGGACTTTCAACAGGGGAATGGATTTTTGTGTCCCGGAAGTAAGAGGAGCAGTGTTTTGCAGGAACCACAAACTTTTTTTGTGATGAAAATCACTCATTTTGGTACCCAAACTTAACTGACACAACCGTCACTGTGACCTTTACCTAGCCATTTAACAGTCACATTTTGGTACCTGTCCAGACCGTCCTCACCCAGATAGTATAGATTGATTGCGAGAGCAGCTCATTACGCACCACAATTATGTTTCATGTTCGGCAGCGACCTCTTGTGGCAGAAGTAACAATCGCAACAGCAATCGAGGAAGCCAGGTGACAAATTATAAGAGCACCAAATTCCGTGTGAGGAGGCAGGTTAGTGTAGTGGATGGGTCAAACATGATTTGTGTCCCATGTGAAACCAAAAGTCAAATTGACCGAGTTTTAGTTCATGGACCTTAGTCCGTGACGCAGTCACATTACTGCTCATTTTAGTAGTTTAACGTGACTCATTTTAAGCCATTCCCTGATGTTTTACTAACCCTAACTAAGTATTTTTGTTTTCTAAACGTAACTATTTCCGTTTCACAACGTTAAATACATGTTTAAAACTGTGCCTTTAACATCGAAGAGAACATGATTAAAATGTCCACCGCAGTCACGCGTTACGGTCACATGTTAAACACCATAATTACTACAGCCACTAGAGGTCGCTGCCTAACAAGAAGCGTAATTGTCGGTCATTATGAGCTGCTTGCATTACGGTCATACGTCATTTTGGGGGTCTTGATAAACGACATAATCTGTTGTTTAGGTATAAGGACATGTTGGCATCCTCATACCTAACAGGGTCCGGGGGCCGGTCGCCAGTCGCCAGTCGTAAGATATCATACAAATTGTTGTTTTCGCACAATATACAAACCTGTTGATGAGAATGCATTGAATTCATTGACACTTTATTTCCTGAATTCTGGTGACTTTTTGCAGGTAAAAACCCACAAAACCTACCTAACATCAATCAACTTGGGGCGGAATTGCCATCAAAAAGGCAAACCAAAAATTAAGGTGCCAGATAACAATGTTAGTTATTGGGGAGGACAAGTCCCCCCAACCCCTATGTCTAAAGGGCAGATTTTTGCCCTTTTGGCTTCATTTCATAGAGCATAATCATATCAATATAATATAGTAATAACATAGTCTATGGATACACACAATATACTGAAGTTTGTGTACCTTTCAAAATACAGCTAATGTAGATCTCTGAAGCAAAAAAGGGAACTTTAGGGGCCGAACCAAATTTCAGAAGGGGGCAATCCCCTGTAGCATTCATGCCAAAGTGTCATCAGTTTTTAGCTACATATAGCTGAAATCAGATACATTTCTGTATCTGTAAGTCTTTGTGAGGTCTCTGTTTCTCTTCACATCAGGAAGGAGGACAGGATGACATCTTGTTGCTACACCTTGGGAGAGTTGATCTAGGCCTATTTAACTATTTGCAAAACACAGATCCAAGATGGTTTATCATAAATTCAACAGTGAATGACATTCAGCAGCTATTGCTCTTGTTTTGTAGGCAGTGTTGGTTGTAATTGTGTGAACCTCACACAGTACTTTGGACAGCGGGTAGATTTGTTGCTGTTTGCTGCCCACAGTGACACACTTATGTGATTTGTGACACCAACAAGTTGGAGCCCAACATTCTCATATCCCACTTGAATAATCACCAGGAAGCTGACGTGAAAGGGTCTTTAAAGCTATAGTGCGTAGTTTCTGTCGCCCCCATGAGGAATTCTAAATAATGACAACAACACTGTCGGCGCGTCCATACAAGCCTTCCGTGATCGCACACTGCCCCCCCCCCCACACACACACACACACACACACACGTTCTCCTCCTCCACACAGTTACTAGTAGCCAAGGAGGACACGGAGGATTAAAAAAACATTATGAACTCTTCAGAAGAGGCAATTATCTTCACTCGAGCTTCTGCGCGGAAAAGTCACCGGACGACCCAATCTTCTGAACATAGTCATACTGAGGACTCCAGAGAGAGTTGTGTGGAGCTGATATTCTTAATTAGCTTTGTAGCAACTCATTTAGCAATGGCTTGAATGTAACGGACGTTCATTAATATCAAAAAGTTATGCACTAAAGCTTTAAAGTAGGTGGGTGGTAATCCAATGGAAAAGTGATTTAAGTCTATTAGCTTCTGTCCAAATATTTGAAATAAGTCACACCATGCATGGGTTCACCCATCCTATATCACTTTGTTCAGTTTCTATCTGTTGACAATAAAGCCTAGCTAAACTTCTTTGACGGTGATGTTTGCGGCTGCACCTGCTTTTACAGACAATAGGCGGAGATTCCTGCAAGCTAATCCTGCAACATTCTTCCCTGCAAAGGCCTAATCATCTTCCTGTGGCAAACGCATGTATTGCTTTTGCTGTAGCATACACTATTTGGCTGATGTGCACCTCCTCAAAAATGTTAAATGTCCAGTGAAGAGTCATGATTGGTTTACCTGAGCTTCTTTTTTGTTTTTTTGCTACATTGTTCTGGTGCTGGTAGCAATTATTCACTTTCTATTTCATAAGAGCAATTTTGAGCATAGTTGCTTGACATAAACAGCTAACTGCCCTAGTTACAAACAGAAGCTGTGTATTTAGGCATGATTTATGATTTGAATATGAGTGTTAGATTCCTATGGTTTAATAATTTCAAATGTTTCTTCACCCTGACTGAATAAAAATTCTGTGATCTGAATAGTTTGAATTCTTTTTAAGTTTGTGGCCAATAAGTAATCCCAAACTTTTACAGGCTTAACATTAACATTAACAAATAAGGTCCCCAACTGTTTTGTCATGTTGACAGCTGAAACACTAACACACAATTAACCCACCCCATAGAACAGTTATGGACATGCTTCCCGGTCTTTACATTGCCATGGTATCTGATGGAGCTGTCACTCAATTATTGATAAGGCCTTATCTGGCATCCCAGTCGGTATGTTGTTGGTGGGAGATGGGGAAAAAAGAGCTTGAGAGGATTTTTTCTCTCATCCTGACAAGGACTAACGTGAGATGTAATGGCCTGAGTCTGGCCTCAGGTGAAGACAGAGAGCACATAATTAGTTAGAGAGCTGGCGTCAGACAGAGTTGACCCCACAATGACCGGGACATAAATACATGCACACACACATCTAAATACACACACACTCCAACATAAAGACACTTTATATCTCTGAGTCAGCTTTAGAGAGCAATGGAGCTAGTGACTATGAATTCACAGTATATTAATGGTTATCATTTTCTACTACAAACTAAGGCCCACAGCTAAAATAACGAAACACACTGAATATGTTCCCTTAAACCCAGGAAAATACTACCTCTAACATTACTATTAGACACTAAACAAGTATCAGCCTCTGATAGATCATGTTCACAATTTCTTTTACAAGCATTCACAAACAAATACATTTAACTAAAAACACACTGCACATAGAATTAACTATTACTGTATGGCCAACTGGACTTAACATCTAATGACCAAGGAATGTTGTAAAACAAATCACATACTGACTGAACATACTTTGGTGTGAATCTGGAATGGAAAAAAGGCTATTATCATTTTAACAATCCGACTTCAGCTCTTTTTTTTCTTAACCCTTAATCCAAATTGTTCTTTTTTTTTTACCAGTTGTTGTCCTTTAAACAGTATTTTTATTGTGCATCTGCCACTTCCATTAAATGTGAGGATTAAAAGAGTTTCACTCCATTGATAAGTATTTTACTGTGCTACACTTGTGACCCAGTACTGCCAGCCTTGCATTCACTTTTGCCTGAAACTGTTGATGCCCTGCCTGGGCAAATCATCAATGATTCGGGGATGAGGAGGAAAACGTGCTCTGGTTTATTGGCATTTCTTTAAACCAATCACAATCGTCATGGGCGGTGCTAAACTCTGCACAGAGCCACAGCAAAATAGTCGTGCGAGAGAAACCTCAGGTTGGACAGCTAGTCTAGCTGATCTAGCTAATCCACTGAATTTAAAATTCCAATACAAAAAAAGCGGAACAAAATGGAAAATACATGCATCCGGCGGAATTTCCTGCGGCACCGGAGCAATCCCGGAAGTGGAAAGTCAAGGATATCAATGATGTAACCAGAGGTCATCAGGGTGTGTTGGGTATTTCAACATCAAACACATTTTTGCAACCTAACTGAGGCTGTTTCTTTATTGTGTGTGTATTTATACGACTACACACACTCCAGTGTGGGACCATCTTAGACCAAAACTGACCTTTGTGTATCATGTTGACGCTGTGTGTAAGAAAGCCAACCAGCGCTTGTATTTCTTTCATAAGCTTCAACATTTTAACATTGATGTGATTTTGATGAGAACGTTTTATTGTTGTTTCATTGAATCGTTGCATACTTATACCTTCGTAAGTTGGTACAGTTTACTGAACCAAAAAGACAAAAAACAACTTCCGGGGATAGTAAAAGTGTGTGGGAAAATTGTAGACCGATCTCTCCAATTTATTTAGAGCAAGAGTTTTTAAGAAGGTGGAGTCATTTTTAGCACACCACAACCCCCCTCTGGCACAGGAAATGCCTTGCTCCCGTCTGGCCATAGGTACAGCCTTCCTAGACACAGGACTAACAGATTTTAAAACTCATATGTGCACTTAATGGTTAATCCTTTTTTTGTGGTTGTCTTTTGTAATGATTGTATGTGTTGGTTGCTGGCTGTATCACATATTGCCCCTCTGGGATAATAAAGACTACCTCACCTCACCTTAAGTCATCTTCCAGGGTAAATCTTTCCTTAGTGCTTGAACATCAAGGCTATGTCTTTGAAGTCTTTCAAAAATCCCAGTCTCCTTCCTCTGGAGAAATATGAAGTGGTTGTTGATCAAGACAGCATATAGCTTCCACACACACACTTTAGACAGATAATGGTAGCGATTACATTGTTCATTCCTTACCATTCTCCAATTGGGATCTATTTTTGGAAATTAAATGAAAATAAATTATTACTCATCTGTATGTTTTTTTTTTAAGTTTTTGTAATCACTCACCACTAAGAAACAATAAAAATGCCAACGCACAGTGGACAGGCAACAGTTTGAGTTACTTTGTTAAACAGACCAGACCAAAGCTGCATCCCATGACAATAATGAAAATGCCCACAGCCTCAAATGTTGACAACGTATGATGCGTAACATGCATCGAGTGCGCCCCCACACATGGATGACAACAGCAGGAATAGACAGCATTGTGTTTATTACACACAAATTATTGGGAATTGTTATGCGCAAATAAACATGTATGTCGACAAGTGCCACCAAAAATGCCAATACTTTAGACCTCCCCAAAAAACAAAAACTAAGCAAATAAGGCTTTCTGAGGAGCTCATGTCTCTTTCAGGGGAGCAGCGCTGCCTGTAGTACTTCCTGTATTTCTTTCAGTATTTCTAATTCTGATTGTAAGTTAAAAGAAAAAAGCACATCATAAGGTTCTTTATTTATAACTGTGGAATATTTCACAAACATTTCAAAAGTTTAATAAGACTCCATGTTGCACTATGTAATGCTATGTAACAATGCATTTCCAAAAACTCTCAAACAGTTTATTCTTTCAAAATATTATACTCAACAGCACATACCAATATCTAGGTTTATAATTACATACCTCCACCGACAACACCATCACCACACACACACACCACACACGCACACAGATACACACACAAAACACACACACAAACACACATATACACACACACACACACACACTTATCTCTCTTCATGTCTCCTGTCTGTCTATCTGCCGGCCTCTAAGTGCAGTCGACTGGTGAACATGATAGATGACTACGGCTGGAATAGAATTTTTCCCTGCGATAATACCAAAACATCTGGCAGCCATTACTTCATGCAGACCCCTCCCTTTCTCCCTCACCCCTCTTCCTCTTTCTTCCTTTCCCACCTACCCACCATTTTTGTGCTGTTGTGTTTCCCCTCCACCAGGGGGCCCTATTTCTACCAAGGGACCTGGATGGTTTTTTTCTTTGAAGGCCAGCTTTGTCCCTGAAAATGAAAGATAAGGATTGTTTAAGCAGCTACTGACCCCTAAATAAAGACGATTTACTGTGCATTAGTGCATCAGTGGCAACATAAAGTGTAACTGTAATTGTGTCACACGTTTGACCATAGACAATGCTTTGCAAGCTTCTTCTGACACTTAAGAAGCCAGATTGTTAGGTGTACATAGTACATTATTGGCCACAACAGTGAACGTAGATGGCGATTTAGTAGCTATTTCGTGAACAGGAATCACTTACAGTAACTAGAAAAGTGGATGGTGTTTTCAATGTGAAAAAGCAGGATGTTGAGGGTAGAATTGAAAAAGATGAAGAAGCAGGGGAGAAGAAAAGAGATGTGGAGAGAAGAGGAAAACAGAGAAGAGGGTGGGCCCTTGGCAGCCTTTGAAACAAACCCCAAGGTCACTGTATTCACCCCATAACTACTATGACGCAACACTTAACACATGCACACACAGACGCACACACACACACACACACAGACACACACACACACACAGGCATGTACTCACACCACATATGGATAGATAGGGCTTTCCATCAAAAGAGACTATGACAAAATGTAGTTTTTTCTTCTTCTAATCAGCCCCTGCCATAAGGGGGAAGTATTGGATTCATTAGCAGCCAAACCAAAGACAGCCAGCCCATTGTTCCCCTTTATAGATGGAAAAAAAAACAGAAAAGAGAAAAAAAGAAAGAACCAGGAAATAGAGAAAAAACTTAATCTGGAGAATTTATAGCTTCTTACCATATGAAGCCTTCTTTCAATTAGGCCTGTGGAGAGCAATCAACAGCACAGCATGTCTTCTGTCTACGGCTTGGGACACAACATGGGTCACGCTGCTTTTTCCAGCTCAATGCCAACACAATAAACACAAAGAAATGTTGTCCTTTTACTTATTTTTTTTTACTCTTATATTATGTTCTCAATTGAGAATGACTTACCTATCCAGATTTTAATTTGCAGTCATTGAAAGGGCAATGGTGGTGTCAGCAATGAGACACTGGAAGCACTAGCTGTCCATCATAAAGAATAAACTCCACCATCTACATATATGTAAATACTAGGGCTGTCAATCGATTCAAATCGATTCAATTAATCGCATGATTGTCCAAAATTACCTTGAGATTAAATGCAGATTTTCTATCTGTTCCAAATGATAGGGTTATTTTTCAAGTCATTAATGCTGTTATTAATGCTCTTATTAACAAAGGAGCAAACAAATAGAGAGGAAAAGTCCCTGCCTTTCTGGTAGACCACCATGGGACCTTCTTTCGCGAGAAAAAAAAGTACTCTAGTAAATGGGGAGAAACCAATTCCTTTTTAATTTAATAATTAATTTGAATTGAGCCATGAATTACACATATGATATTCGTAAATTTAAAAGATAAGACTCAGTTTGTCGTAAAACTGTTGAAGTATAAAACTGTGAAAATACGTAATTAGAAAGACTACAAATCCAAAGTCACATGGGTGACGTCTCACTGTAGCTACGGTGTCTGTTTCATACGGGATGCAATGTTACTTCCACAAACAATGGATCTTGCTTGTTCTTTCGCTTCTCGGCTGATAAAAAGATGCTGGATAAAACACATCAAGATAACGTTACAAAGGTACTGTATGCTATTTCTGATCATAGACTGAGGCGGACCATTGTTAAAGGTGCTCAAAGCGATGTCACATGTTTTTTAGGCTACAACATTTTTTATCACATACAGCAAACATCTCCTCACTATCTGCTAGCTGCCTGTCCCCTGAACACACTGTAAAAAGTCACTCTGTAGACAGCCCAGGCTCCACAAACGGCAACAAAAAAAAACTGTGCCAACATGCACCACGAAACGTAAACAGTGTTCCAGCCAATAGAGCTCACCGAGAGACCTTGGGTTCCGGAAGTAAATTTCCCATTAATTTCTCCCATTGATGTCTGGAAAAATCCGTACATAAATTTAGACCATGCCTTAGGCTAGCCAGCTATGACGTGTCTCATAAGTAGGCCTATACAACATATTTCGAGTGAAAAAACGAACAGAAAATCAAAAAAAAGTCAAAGGTACAAGACTGTGTACATATTTTCATTATCGAGTGAAGAAACTACTCATCCCATAAACCACAGCACACCACTGAATAAAGGAAGCTACGTTATTTTCGCTAACAGCTAATTTGGCAAAACGCTAGCTGAGACAGCATGTAATAACTTTAAAAGACCCTCAAAATAAAACCTGAAAATAACCGATAAAATATATAACAGCTGTTATGTCAGCTGTAGCCTGCTTTACCCAGTGTTTAGTTTGAGTTAACGTTATTTTAGACTGAATCAAGCTGTCAGCTAGCAGTTAGCCGAATTAGCTGTTAGCTAAACTAACATTAGCTTCCCGGTGGAGGCTAACGGCAGAAGCGTGGAACAGATCGTGATTCGTGCAGTGTCGTAAATCCTCGTAAAATATTATATCTTGGGCATGCATGGATCGTGCAGGCAGCTCCTGGCAGCTCCCCCTGCTCACCAGAATGAGTTCCACCAATCAGAGGCATCACTGTGGGATTGTGGGATTGTTCAGGATTGTGGGTAATGGAGTACTTATCCAAGACATTGCGAATAAAAGACATTTATCTCAAAACAAGGTTGGTGCCCCATCAACTTTTGGCATCTATATAAGCATATACAATCACTTAGTCATGTCATAGCTGGTTTTAAGTCTACCATCGACGGTTACGATTTTATGGCTTATACTCCAATTGTCAATGGAGAAATTGCATTGTATTTTTACTTCCGTAACCCGCTGTTGAGCTCTATAACCGACAAGAAGGATTTAGTGGTGGGGGTTGGGAGGTTAGTGCGCGGAAGGGAGGGGGAGGGGACGGGATGAGGAGGAGGGAGGGGCGAGCTAGCTTCCATTTTGTGTAACAATACTTTGAACGTCAACAAGAAGTGACATCACCCAACATCGTTTAGAGCCCCTTTTAAATAAATAAAATCGTTGTTAAAGGTGCAATATGTAATACTGACAGCTAGTGTTTAAAATAGTTACTGCAGTACAAATTCAAAATACTGAAGAGAGTCATCTCCCCCACCCTCTCCTCCCCAGACTCAAAGTTTACGGACGTGCTCACGTGGCGCTCTGTACCCAACTGACAGACACACTTTTTCGGCTTTGAATTACGATAGGAACCGCTAAAAATACCACTACCTCGCCGTCCTCTCCACCTGCACATTTTATTTGCTTAGAATTACGGCAACAATCGCTAAACACACTGCAAAATCACGGCCCTTTCTTCCCGATTTACAGCCCCCCTCTCTTGGCTTCAAATAACTGTTGAACCACTGAACAGTCTACACGTAAACAGCCGTGGCCTGCTCGCCTGGTCCTCCATTAACATTAGCATTTAGCAGGGTTAGCATGGCGGCGTAAGCCAGGACCAGTCGGCATAATTTTACTGGCTGTGTCTCGATTGTTTTTGCGAGTAACCAACTCGGGTACTCTAGCTATATAATTCAATGTGAGTACACAAATGTTGAAATGACATAAAATGCCCGTCTCTTGTAGCCGTGACAAATTAGCCTGAAGCTAATGCTTACCTGTTGAGGAGGAAATTAGCCAACTCTGCGTCCTTTTGGGCTCTAAGCTGTCTCCATCTTTCAAATACATCTCCAATATAAACATATTCTTTGTAAATCTTTGCAATGATTTCCCGAAAGAACCAAGCAGGCTTACCTTATTGCACAATCCAAATTATCTTCAAAACATGCCATTTTCAGCGTGTAGCATGCTAGCTCGAAGTTTGTTGTTTTCCGTAGCGAAGGGATTTTGAGAACGCCAACACACAGAGAGCGGAAGGTAAGGGGCAAAGCCTGACATTCGGCACGTGTACTTGCATGTGTTAATGAGCCTGGCTTCCACTGGGGAGAACTCCATTCAATCATTTTGGGTTGTGGACTGGAACAGAGCGCTTCAATGCTTTAGTGGTAGGCTATAGATCTGCCCAACCAATTTGTAATAAGCAGGTGATTTTACAATTATGACAGGAAATAATGTTCAGTTAAAATCAGATGAATACAATCCGAGAGTATTTATAATAAAACCTGTTTTATTTTTTTAAAAGCTGAAAAGGCAACCATGCAGAGTTCAGGCAACATCCATTCCTAAATGGAAAGTCATAGTTTTCATTTGTATGTTTTGTTTGATTTTCATTTTACATATTTACCTATGACTTTTGCACATCAGACATTCAGAGATAATGATATTCAAAGACATGAACGTAACGTAAAAAATGTATCAAAAACTCTAAGTAACGTTAATTTAAGCCTTTGTAGCACTGATTAACAACTTGTCTATATTTTAGCTTTTATTTAGAATTTATTTAGAATTTTTGATTCTCACCTTTCCTCTCCTCTTTTCATTTGAAAATGGGGCACACACTTTTAATTCAGCTGAGTAAAATTGCAAAAATAAAAAACTTCCTATGAATTCAAGTCAATACATGAATTCAAGTATTGCCCAGTATCACACACAATGTCCCTGACCCAGCCAAGCTCTCTCAGAAGATGAGGAAAAACTTGACGGAGAGTTCCCCTCTCTTTTGTTGATTTTGTAAATGTAAAGGTTGCTTTAATTTCATTCTGGCTTGATTCACTTTCCTCTGGCTTTACTCTTAAAACATCTGCAGCCTATAATTGTTAAATTCTCTCTTCACTGGCTTCCTTTGAATTTTAACCTTACTTAATCTGAAGGTCCTGCAACATGATACTTACCATCATCTGAGATCATCTGCTCCACTAGCTCTTCCTACAACTTTTATATATTGTAGCGCGTCACCTACTTGAGTGACTGGGATTTTAATCCAAAATCCTGCAATTTTGTAACTTGCTGTCTAAGCATGTCATGAATATCAACTTCAAAACAACTGCGGGGCTGTCAAATAAAGGCCTAAAATGCCAAAAAAATATATATATATCTTTAACCCACCTGATGTACTTGGGTCAAATTTGACCCGTTTTCAAAGTTTCTCAGAAATTTGGGTTTCTTTCAAAAAAACTGCCCAAAAATAAAATGGATTGTTCCATACAACTCTCTTCGCAAGTAAAGTGAAGGCTCAGATCACTACTTTGATTGAATTTTGGGCGCTTTATAAAATTGCATAGCATTTGAAAAAACAATGAAACAAGATCCTAACTAAACTTTCACAGTGTGATCCACTTAATCGTAATTGTCGAAATAATTCTTAATTTCAGCTTTTTTTTTTACTGAAAATGTAGGTATAATTTCATATAAATTAGTTTTATTGACCATACATTCCAAAGAAAAGTATAAAACTGGTGGTAATAAGTTGATGTTAGTGGGGAATCCAGTGGTAGTGAAAGAAAAAGTGCAGAGAGAAGAAACAAAAATCTGTAAAAAAAAAAAAGTTTAAAAAACCTCAAAAAAAGCTTAAAAAAAGGATTGATTGACAACAAGTTGCATTGTCGACAGGAAGACAAATAATAAGTTAAAAAAATAAGTGCTTCTTATCACTTGTAAGTTATTCCACAACATGGCTACACCATGCATCAGTGAATCAGCCATTCCCATTCAGGTCTGCTAGGCCCCTAAGTGCTTCAGAAAAAGGTCTCTTGGTGTTCTTCATAGTTTAGAACACAGACTCACAGGAACAGTCTCCCCCTGGGGGTCAGGTCAGTAAACAGAATTTTCCAAATTTCATCTGAAGACCCACAGCATTTTATTGCTCATGCTTGTATGATTGTATTCATTCAAATATAATTTATTTTCTTTTATCCAGTGAATTTTTATTTGTCTCTTGTAAATTTTTACCCTGATTTTGAAAAGTCCTATTAAAACGTTTTAGTTACTTATTTACTTTACTGTGTTTTCCATTTGCTTTCAAAGTTAGTTTTTTATTAGTATTTATATGAAACTATTCTTCTATTATTCTTGCTTTGTTGTCTTATTTTCATTATATTATATATATTCAATGGAATTGTTTTAATTTCTAGAGTTTTGGTTGGTTTGGTCTTTCTTTGTGAAAAGTGTGAAACAAATGAAGTTGTTATTATTGAGGCCATGGAGAGATGATGAGGTTCAGCGGAGATGTGTTGACTGACTGATTGTGTGTTTATGTGTTAATAGGAATGTCTGATATCCCAGACTTCAGGTCAGCTAGCCAAATTGCATTCATGTGTCGTTGCTGTTGCTAATTCCAAAGGAGGCCAGCAGTCAGTGGAAAGTAACAGACCACTACAGTGTTAAATTCACACATAGGCTGCCTCTTTCTGTCGTAAAATATCATCCATAATTATTTCATTGCACCATTTGTATTGTCTAATTATAATTTAGTTTCAAAGATTCAAAAGAGGAAGTGAAGCAACTGTAATCTTGAAACCTGTTGTCTTGGTTACAGATGTTGTTCATTTCGCCCCAATTTCAGATCCCATTCCTGCTGGAACATCTCCAGTTATGTCTTATTTGGTTTAGCAGACTTTACTGGTGAGACAGAGATCGAGAAAAGCTGACCAATCAGAGCAGACTGGGTTTTGTCAGGAGGGGGACTTAAAGAGACAACGCTCCAACAGAGCAGACAGAGGGTGCAGCAATTTTGTCACAATTTGACAAAATTTGCCAAATGAGATTCTGTTAAGATGTATCTCTTATCATATATAAATTATCTTTGAAAAAAAGCCATGACATGAATTCATTATCACTTTACACCCACTCTTTTCTCCTGCTCTGTCTCTCGTTTACGCTCCTTTGATTTACTGCGATGTGAGCCGGTCAGTCGCGCTGGCAATTTATTGGTCATTAGTTGCAATGTTGGCAGGTCTCACACCTCCTAATCCTAGGTGGCCCTCTTCCTACCTCTGCCTCCTTTAAAGTCAAACTCGTGAGTTTGTCTGAGGGTAAACCAATCTTAGCTGCTCTATTTAAAATTTTCACACTTGTTTTGTTTTTTTAAGAAATTAAAGATCTGTGGCCGGGTTGGATCAGTGGGTAGAGCAGGCGTACATATACTGAGAGGTTTATGCCTCGATGCAGAGGTCCAGGGTTTGAATCTGACCTGTGATGATTTCCTGCACGTCTTCCCCCTCTTTCTCACCTAGCTGTCTTTTCGATTAAAGGTGGAAAAGCCCAAAATATCATAAAAAAATAATAAAAGATTTCAATCTCAGTGGCACAAATTGTGTCAGAGTTGCTAGTGTGCAGACAAACATAGCTCTCTTCACTGCTGATTTACCCTGCTGTCACAAAATGCAATGAATAAATGCAATACATTTGTATGTGTGTGTGTGTGTGTGTGTGTGTTATGCGCATATCTCTAGAACTGTTAGGCAGATGGATTTCAAACTTGACAGGTGTCTTGCTACGGGCACAAGTAAATGCGGTGCCAAGTTTGACGTTGTTTGGATTATAAATGCAAAAGATATCGTTAAATATATATTGGTAAAAGAAGCATACATTGGCTTTTGCCTCACTAACTGCTAGCCACTCCCCTTCTCACACTGCACAACACGGCACCTCAGACCCACAAAAATGCCAAACACTTTTCTTCACTTTCCTGGAGCACGAGTGGATAGCTGAAAGGAACATTGCCACTGTTGTGGAATAAGAGGAAACTCTACAAAAAGCCATTTGCCAACACTAAATGTCAGACAAAAGACACTATATAGTATTAAGTTGCTGTGAGCTGTAGCCTACATTCACCCCTTCTAACCAGAGGCAGAATATAAAGTAATCTCAGAGATTATTCCTTTCCCAGCGCTGTGCAATGCGAGAAAATCTCAGAGCTGAACCGGGCAGACACAGCACTTTTCATCGTACTCACCCAGGTTAAGTATACTGCTTACTAATAACATTGCCGTCGCCAAAATACCCCCGTGAATCAAATCCCCTACTTCACTGTTAACTGTCAAGCCACTAAACATGTATGGAAATTAACACCTCTGCTGAAGTGTTAAATTCGTTAATGATCATACGACACGAGACAACACCGTCTCTCTCTCTCTCTCTCTCTCTCTCTCTCTCTCTCTCTCTCTCTCTCTCTCTCTCTCTCTCTCTGCACACACACACACACACACACACACACACACACAGTCCGGTTCTGGTTCTGGTCTGATTAACGCAGATATGTGCTGATTAGCTCTCATAACGGGCCAGGTGGGTAGCACACTGCGCCCTGAGTGACGCTAATGTCTGATTACTCCACATTGTCATTGTGATATTTTGTGATTACATTCTGAATCTGCAACGTTCTCTGTCAGGTAAATCAGTAAGTTAGTAGTGGGGTATACAGGGGAGTTGCATATGAAGTGGTTTGGGGTCCTTCTGTACGTAATTTTGGGGTATATTTGGTTTTTATGAATTCTACAAGCAGCACCACAGGCCAAGCAATCAGCCCGTTCAAAACAGGCACATTTTCAACGGGCGCTGCACTAGTTCTACTAATTGCTAAAACAGAGCACTGTCAACATTACATGTAGAGTATCATATTCTATGCAACCAGCTTAAAAGCAAAGTAGGGGCATTATTTTCTGTGAGACTGCACAAAAACACAAGAGGCCTCCCAAAGAACTAACCAATCTAGGACTTTAATTTATGAAAATTCCGCCGGATGTCCCTCATTTTGGTCACATGTCCCTCATCTTCTGCTTTCTTTTCAGTATGAGGACTATGGACTATGTTTAACTGATCCTCAGATCTCTGAAGGGTAAATTCCGGGGCTTAGCGCTGCTCAAGACAATTGTGATTGGTTTAAAGAAATGCTAATAAACCAGAGCACGTTTTTCTCCTATCCCATGCTGTGTGGACTAGCCAGACCCTCCCCCACAGCGCTGTGGAGGATGGTCTGGCAATGCAAGACTATTTCAACCCTGTCTGCTCTCTGCAGCGGGTGGGGCTGCTGCTCAGTTCTCTCTGCAACTCAAACACACACACTGTGAGGATGTTTTCAACCTTGCATCAACATTTGTCCTAAGTAATCCAATCACAAGTGGAAAGCTCTAGGTACAGGTGTTTTCACCTGTCTGTAGAATGTGTCTCCAAATGCATCCTGAGTGACCACTTATGATCAGATCTCACTTCCCCACTCTATATACAAATAAACCAGAGGGGTCTGGCTGCAGACCTGCACTGTGAAGTCGCTTCAGGCTCCACTGTCAGAACACCTTCACTGTCGAGCGGGTCAGCACAGGAAATAACTTAATGTCAACTTGCAGCCCAACGAGCGCAACCTGATGCCAGTTTGCAAAGGTGGGTGACAGATTTCCTTTTTCCAAAATGTTTAAATGCATGATTCTTGCATTTGTTCATTGTCAAAATTGCTTCTGCTATCAAATTATAAATATAATTAACGCAAATCCCTGAATGTTATACATACGGGCTGCGTCTTTGTGTTACATGTGCTTTCACTGAAGTTGCATATCATGCTGCTTTCAGTTGCTATCAGAATTATGGTAAATACAAGATTCCGACTTGAAAGTTGCCCTTAAACACCCCCTCAACTCATAATGTTGAGCCTGAAATTCGGAGACTAGTGAAGAAGCAGGTCGGAATAAACCTTGGGTCTGCCTTTTTTTCTCTTTTTTTTTGCTCCGACAACAAGGCACTTCAACATAACATACTCGTAATTCCAACTACACAAGTGGGAAGTAGGATCCTTCGAATAGCACATGAAGGCAGCATAGCTTCTTCTGCTTAAAGTGTGAATGTGAAAGTTTCTGAAATTGTAGCTAAGAGACACTGACCTACTGCGAAGGCCAAGAAGACAACAACTGACTGAAGTGACTTCTAGACCACAGCCTGCTCGCTCTCCTTCTCTCTCCTTTTTTTCACTCCTCTCCCGCTGTGTTTTGTGTTCACGCTGATCTTTACAGTTTTTAGTTTAAGTTGGCTGTTGGTCTTCAAGTTGAAGTGTTAATGTTACTGTAAATTTGTGTAAAATATTAATAATAGGCCTACATACGTTTTTTATTAAATATACTGCCAGACTGTGATATTGTATTGTACAGTAATATGCTTTACTGTGTTTTATATCCTAAATAAGGGACTTATATTTCCCTTTTTTTTATGAGACATGTATAATTTACTTTGATTACAACATGAGGAAGACAGACCCAAGTTACTGGTTTTTATTTGTTTTTATGTTATTGAACCTCACCAATGAAGGTGCAAATATATAGTGGTTAAATATATAGAAACTAAAAAACACAAGCAAAGCTCAAAGTATAAATATATAGCCTAACTATATAGGAGTTGGACCATCTACTGTAATAGCACACAACAGTATATAGTTTTTACATGATAAATATCTTAAACAAAAAGTTGAAGCTCATAAAATAAGAGGCTAATTGTTTGAAGAAAATACACATGTTGTCAACAAGAAAAGCTTGAGATTTTTCTGACGATGTTGCTGCACGGTATTTATTGTATTTTGACGAAAATATATCGCGTCTGAAAAGGTTTTATATTTTTCTGACAATGTTGCTACACAGAGTTTATTGTATTTTGACAAACAGGCTGAATAAGACATCTGTTACTAATAGAATGCACGTTGCGTAGCCTATAGTGTGGACAGGATTGGCAAAATAAATACTACATTACCGGAATTAGACGTTTGCACTTGCAATGTTGATTAGTTAGGCTATTTAAATATAAATCAACGGCCTATACCTCACCAGAAGAGTTCACACAATTTTATTTAGTATTTTCTGCGTGCATTTAAGTCTTGACAGTGGAGGTGTCCTTGACAGTGGTGACTCCACAGTGGAGGTCTGCAGCCAGACACTCCTGAAATAATGTATACCATTTCTGTTATATGCATGTGCATATGCATATAGGATGGTTGTGTGTGAGCGTGTTTATACATTTCAGTTGTTACTCTCACATAAATCATACATTAGAAACGTGCGATGACTTGAAAAAGCGCAGGCCATAGTCTGTCTGTGTGTCGGATGTCTGTGACGAGCAGCGGGTCCTTTGAATGAGAGAAAGACATTTTTAAACTCTCTGTGTTCAGCTCAGTACATTTGTAGCTTCTAACTGAATCTTTGTGGGCTGAAGTTTAGTTTCTACGTTATGCTACGTATCTTCACGTTTGCTTCTGGGAGTCGTTACTGCTCGTTACTGCTGATGAAGACCTAACATTTGCTGATTTTGCCGCTACATAATAAAAGCATTTCAATAACAAAATAACGGGGGGACTTATATTGTGAAGAATCTATAGAAAATGAAACCGTTTCACAGCCACTGCTTTGAGTTTGTTGGTTTTGTGCGTAGCAAGCACCGCTGTGTTAGCCTGACAAGCCAGATTTCTAGGCTAGCGCTGTGTAGCTCTGGCAATACTAGACTAATAATTAACAAAAGGATACGACGTAAGAGCAGGAATATCTGTAGTAGTCCTTCATATTGGTGAATTTGGGGATGTTTTACTAAAAATAACATTACTGTATACTGGTGGCTGCCTTTTCCAATCAACTGCAGAGAGATCGAGAGCAGGCTGAACGGTACCAAAAACACCGACACATCACTAACAGTATATGATAATAACATCCAAAACATACAGTTTACTTTCTGTGGTTTTCTGTGACATAAGAAATACTTGAATAAACTGAACGATTGTGTAGTTCCACTCACAGTTGAGTAGGCAGTCCTTAATGTGGCCCAGGACACAGTCCCATTCTTACTGCTATTAGAATGTGGACATATTTGGCTCAAACCCTGAATGTCTTTTTTGCGATCCGATCTCAATGCGTCCTCAATGCGTCCTGGAGTGTTTTTGCCTGTACCTAGAGCTCTCAACCAGAGTAGATTTATTCTCCCTAAAACCTGTTTCCTTTTATTTTTAAATAAGTATGCTTAACAAAAATGTCACTGTCTCCGGCAATTTCATTGCACGAAAAATACAGAAGACATTGCAACTTTAATCGCAATTTCTTTACGAAAGCTGCCGCATAATCAGGCATTTTGGGCCGCAACGATCTCAAAAAAAGGAGGCAAAGTCCTGGAGGCACTGATTAATGATGAATACATACAATATATGAATATTTAAAACATACAATACCCTGTCCTTATAAGGGGATTGCTCAATGTCTTTCTTTATGTAGAATTACAATGTGCATTCCCAGAACTTGCTGCTTCTTTCTGTACCGAGCCAGCGTACGAGCATTCATTACAACAGTAGTGTAAATGTATGGACACACTTCACATGATTTTAAACAGAGATCTTGGTCATTTCAAGGACTAACACTGTTGTAATTGTAAGTGTTTTTAATATACATGTATTTCAAGAAATTGTTTCCAATGCTTTGTTTTAATGTTTTAGCCTCTTCCTTAATTCAATTTTAATCTCAAAAGGCCATCTTTGTTGCATAAAAATCAAATAACAAAAAATAAATAAAAATTATATTACTGAAATAATAATTGAAATAATACAAACATGTTTCTGGTTGTTGAGATGAACATTTTTACAAGTGAAAAGTCACATGACACATGTTTTTCTATCAACTCAAATATAGAATTTTGATATAGAAATGCTCAAAAATGTTGTATCCAAAAATCCACTGCAGGAATAACAGCAGACAACTGAGGTCAATGAATATGAATAAAGCAGATAATGACAAACATAATGAAAAATACAGATGAGGCAGTAGAAAAACAGGAGACTACTGACTGTTTCCAGAGCCTAAGGGAGAAAACTTCAGCCACCTTAAGTCTTTATCCTGGATTTGAGAACAGCAGAGGGTTCCTGTCTGCGGATATCAGGCAGATGGAATAAAGCCAGGTATAACCCTGTGTAGCACTGATCTACCTGCTAGATGCAAACAATGTTGGACCTAATCTCACTACGACACTGCTCCTGGTGATTCACGGCATGCTTTCACTTGAAGTGGAAAGAGACGTTATCCTTCTTCAACACCTGTGGGTCTGTGACACGCATCCAGCACACTCGACTCAAATGAGACTGTTGTGAAGAGATACAAATTATCCAACACTGGTAACTAACATCACCCACCAGAACACACACACACACACACAGCTTGCTATAAATCCCGAGACCACCCGGGTCTGGGCAGACCACCAGGCCGACCAGTCCAGCGCTGCATGTTTTTGATCAGTAGGTCTGGGAACACACATAAAACCTGGTAAAAGGTGGACACACACACATATGCATAGCAATAACACTGTCACACACACAGCTACACACAGGCACACACATGGACAATAATGGAGCCCTGGGTTTTAAGTTTTTATAGTTGTGTCTGGCTGTGAGTGCATGTGTGTGTGTGTGTGTGTGTGTGTGTGTGTGTGTGTGTGTGTGTGTGTGTGTGTGTGTGTGTGTGTGTCAAACACCATTAGGGCTGTGTGTGACTAATGGGCTGACTGATATAGGCACACACAGTAGGGGAGTGAGTGTATGGATGTGAATTTGCATGCAGGACACCAGAAACACGTCCAGGGCTAATTAGAGTTCAGCTGGTACAGGCTGCAGGGCAATGTTAAGATATATTTGTATTGAAGTTGCTACTGAAACTGTCATTGCTGTGGTGCAATAATGAGAAATTGTGATTAAAGTGTCTTTAAAATAATCTCAGGCACCATTTTGGTAATAAGCCTACTTCTGGGCAGTACGTTTCTTTGTTTGTAATTAGAAAAACAAGCTTTCTGTTTCTTTAAATCGGGAGTCACCTGTATCTAAACAATTAAAAAAATTATTATTACACATTAGTAAATTCTAAACATGTCTGCAGTGAGGTTAAATTTGATTGTCATAACTGATGTTCACTAATATGTTTTCTTTGCTTGTCAGTGGTCATTGAGGAAAAATTGATAACTGCTAGTGGCAAGCCCATCAAGTGTCCAATGCTGGGAAGTGGGTGATCCCTCTTGTTCAATAACGCCCCCTGTGGACATGTACCATGAGAGAGAGAAATAGAAAGAGACCGGTGCTGAGACCAGTGTTTGGATTAGGATTTCTTGCAAAGCTTACTTATTTTTGAATTAAATAGCTGAATATTTGTTTCAGGTTCAAAGTTTTTAATATAATTTATCTTTGTGCTATAAAGTCATGCGAATCACAAAACCAGCTGGAGTTAAATGATAGTGTGATGGTATATTACATTTTAATTCAGTTTTATTTATAGTATCAAATCATAACAAAAGATATCTTAAGACACTTTACAGATAGAGTAGGTCCAGACCACACTATAATTTACAAAGACCCAATAATTCCTACAAGAGTAAGCATTTAGTGCAAAAGTGGCAAGGAAAAACTTCCTTTTAGGCAGAAACCTTGGACAGACCCATGCTCTTGGTGGGCGGTTGTCTGCCGGTGCCGATTGGGGGTATGATGAACAGTGGCAATTATAGTAACAATAAAGATAATGCAACTATGACTAGAAATAGTAGTTGTATTAGTTCAGAACGTAGGAGAGCATTGCAGGGCGTTGCAGGGCATAGCAGGGCGCCGAGCAGGACTACGGCGGCAGGAAGCAATCATGACTTAGCGGCCACCCTTATCCAAGGAAAACTGCAAGGTGAGAAAACATAAGGACTCCGGGGAAGTTAGTAACAAGCATTTCTGGGACATGAATGTGCACAGATGGAAAGAGAGAGGAGAGAGAAGCTCAGTGTGTCAAAGGAAGTCCCCCGGCAGTCTAGACCTATAACAGCATAACTAAGAGCCGGTCCATGGCAAACATGAGACAGCTCCATAAGGGTTAGATGAATCTGACGACTATGAAGAAAAGCAGAGAAGAGAAGGGGTGCCGTGTCTTTAGCTATACACCCTCCCCCACCGAGAAAAAATTGTAAATTGTGTTTTTTCATGAAAGTGTTATCAGAATCAGGGTCAGTATGCAGTGTATATTTAAAAGATATTTACATGTTTAAATTATGTGTTTAACACTATAAAATATATTATTTACGTGAAAGGTGGATGTCATGTCTAGCTCCTGCTAAAATGGTTATGTTTGGTTTCATGTGTATGTTTGCCTGTGTGTGTCTCAGAGGAGCTGATGCAGCTCGGCAGCGCTTGGCTGTCTCCGGAGGATTTGAGAGTTGAGAATGCATCAACTGCTTTTAGCTTTACCACTTCGACATCGTACAATAATAGGCCAGGCTCACCAGTGAAGGAGAGGATCCTGGTGAGCCAAATCACAGTATGTATCAAAATGTCCCTCTCACCCGCTGCCAATCACACAGGTAGTGATGTATGTATTATCCCCCTACCTGAACCTCTAGAGACCACTGATCATACCAAGCTCCTTAACTTACACACCACCCTGGTAGCCATAACTTTACCCAACAATCATTCAAAGAGACTGAGTTTTCACACACAGGCCATGAAGGAGTACATAGACTCAGCACTAGCTTCTGGAATCATCCGTCCCTCTTTCAGTCCCTGCATGGACTAATACAATCCCTGTATGGTGTCAGGTTTATCTCCCGAGCACCATAAAACATGCTCACGAGCATATTATGACATTTCACATAATAATAATACCTTTTATTTATATAACACCTTTCATGAAACCCAAGCAACACTTGGAATTACAAATTACAAACACACAGAATGAAGAAGGATCAGACATTGAGAAAATTACAAAATTGAAAATTGAGCTCCAATTATTCAATACTGCAATGGTATTCTCCTCCTCTACTTTGCGGAATAGGCTATGCAGGTCATTAACTGCATATGGACCAAAAAAAAAACAAACTGATAGACTTGGGGTCAGAGGTGCTTGCAACTGATGGTTTCGAGTGTTGGGGCTGGGCGCAAGTAGGCGGAACGAGGGAGAGAATACCATTGCAGAATAATTGGAGTCCAGACGCAATTTTGTAATTTTCTAAATGTCTGATCCTCTGAATAAAAACAGAAAATTGGAAAAACAGTTTAAAGATCCAATTTTTTTATTTGTCAAGGCGGACAAAAATTAAAATTTGGATATTTGAACCCATTTTTCTGTTTTTCCAAAAGTCTGTTTGTGCTTAGAAAATTGAACTGATAAGCATTACACTGACCGTGTTTGAGGAGTTTTTTTTTTAATATGTCCAGGGATGTAGCATTGCAGATATCTGCAGGGAGGGTGTTCCAGAGGGATGGCTGTAAATATAAAGGCTCCATCTCCGAAGGTACAGAATTTGGTGTGGGGAATGGAGAGCAGGCCAGTGTCTGAGGACCACAGAACAATGGTAGGGGAAACACTGAAAGCATGAATGAGGGTTTCTGCCACGGAGTCAGAGAGTGATGGCCAGAGTCTGGAGTACAGGATTACAAGAAGATTGCGGACCTCAGAGGATGGGCAGAGTGCACCTATCAACATCCAGGATAAGATCGCCAAAAACAAGAACTCTGTTTTATTGCTGTTCAGTTTGAGTAGGTTGGTTGACATCCAGGCTTTGATGTCCTGCAGACAGTTGAACAGGGAGAGGGGGGGAAGCTCAGCGGATGGTTTGGTGCTGATATAGAGCTGTGTATTATCGGCGTAGGAGTGGAAACTCAGAGAGATCATGTTACTGGATAATCTGACTAAAGGGGAGCATGTAGATGGTGTAGAGGATGGGTCCAAGCTCAGAGCCTTGAGGCACGCTTTGGTTGACTGGAGCAGGGTCGGAGCGGTAGTTGCCAATGGTGACAAATTGCTTCCTGTGTGAGAGGTAAGACCGAAACCAGGAGAGGGCTGTGTCAGTGATACCAAGGTGATGGCATAGGCGGTTAAGGAGAATCGTATGGGAGATTGTGTCAAGGCTGCAGAGAGGTTGAGAATGAGTATGCTGATGTATATGGAGTCAGCAGTGGTGAGTAGATCATTTGTGATTTTGATGAGGACGGTTTCTGTGCTATGATACGGTCTGAATCCTGACTGAAGGGGTTCATAGAGCTCATGGTTGGACATATGATGATAGACTTCAGCTGCAACTGCTTTTCCCAGGATTTTACTTAAGAATGGAAAGTTGGGGATCGGCCAGTAGTTGTTTGCATCCTCCGGATCCAAACCTGGCTTCTTAAGGATAGGAGTGACTGAGGCACTTTTGAAGTGGGTGGTTACTACGCAAGATTCCAAGGAGCAGTTGATGACATCCACCATGTTCCTGTTTTGATTGTGTATTCTGTGAATTGTGTATATTTCTGTTTCCTGTTTTATTTTGATAGTCTGGTTTTCTGTCTTGTCTAGTTTTACTTCCTGTGTTTTTCAGCCTTTTTTGATTATTCTGCCACTCCTAATGTGTTTCACCTGTTGTATCACCTGTTCAGTTGTGTTTTATTCAATATAAGTGGTTGATCAGTGGGTTCACTGCAGTTAAATATATATCCTCTGTCCCAGACAAAACCTAATATTTATGTGGAGGATGCAGGATAATTTTATAATTATATGACCGTGTGATGAACCTAACTCATATTTAGACATCTGATGTTAAAGGATTTGTGTTGTTGTTGCCCAGAGAAAATGACAGAGAAAAGAAAAACAGACATACGATTCTTTTTAAGTACAACAAAACACCAAGTAAGTTCAATAAGTCCTCCTATCAAGACAATTTGGTAACATCTTTATAAGAATGGGTGCTTATGGAAATACTAATATCACTATGTCACAGGCAAAGGAGACAGAAAGAACTGAGGAACAGGGAGACCACGGACAGTCAGGTGGAGAGTCTCCGGTAAGTGTGTTGAGCTTAGTTCATATGTTTGGAGGTGTGTGGCTGTCAGGGTTAGCAGATGAGCTTTACCAGTGGCTCACTAATTTACATTATGATCAGCTAATTTAATTTACAAAAGCATTGTATTTCTTTTATATGGGGACACTTTTTCAAAATAAGTCATTATGCTTTAAGGTATTTTTGTGGCTTGATTGTAAACAACTTAAAAATAAATACATGGTTTTAAAGAAGAATATTTTGGTCAATTTAGTCAGCTTTTTCATTGAATCAAGAGAAACACTGAAAACTAATGATAGTATTAAGGCTTTCCTCTGTGTACACATATCCTCTACAAGTATAATTGTGGCTGTATTATTTGTGTCCCCTTAAAAAATTGTTCTTCAGAAATGTTATGTTTCCTCCCCCACCCCCCCCACCCTAACTGTTAGATGAGATTTACGCCCATGAGACAGAGCTGAGTAGCTCAGACATGAAGGTGGTGGAGGATTTAGGGGGACGGTATATAAGGACAATCTGAAGTGGAGCCAACCCAGTTAGACTGAACACAAGGCAATCCAGAGAGGTGACAATGGGTACTGACTTTCGGTATATCACAGCCAGCCCACCACCACAGACTCAAATCCTGATGTCATAAATTCCAAATTATCATCTGATCTTCACTTCTTACATGACTGGTTGAAAAAGAACAATTTGACCATATATAATATAAAGAAGACTGAATGTATGTATTTTCACTCACCCAGAAAAAGTCTTTCTTTCACTGATTATATTACCTTTGCAAATCAAGATATTGTTGTCACAAAGACTTACAAATATCTTGGTGTGCTACTTGATACACACCTTACATACCGGGAACACATTTCTAACTTAACAAAATAATAACTTTATGTGTATAACCAGATTAGGTCATATCGTTCCTTTTCTATTTCTGAAACCTACCTATGTGAAATTGTGTTTTCAACAATATCACGACTATACAATCGAGCTCTCAAGATCCACAGTAATCTTCCAAAGTGGTCTCACCATTGCATTGCACTCACATGCTCAAACGTTCTGACTTACCAGAACTACATAAACAGCCACGCTATTACATTTTATTTTCAGAATCAAAATGGCACTTCACCAACACTTTCTGCACTTCTCCCGACACACAATATGAGACCAGTACGCCTCACTAGGTTTCAGAGGCATTCATTCCAGTCCCCCCCATACAAAAACAACTATGGTCAGAAATCCTTTTTTCATACATACATACATGACATTCCCCATCACATCACCATCCATCACATATTTCAAAAAGGCATACAAAGTGTTCCTTTTCAACAGTTACACTTGCACTCATTGATTGTTCATGTATTGTCCAAGTCTTGTTTGCACTGTCTGTATTGTTGTTGTTTTTTTGTCTGTATCTGTCTAGTCCATGCTAATGTCCTGTACAAGTGTTTCTGTCTTCATGTGCCTTAACTGTGTTCTATGTTTCTGCAGAACAGGAACCTGCTGGAAACCAGTTTTTAAACTGAGTCAGGCCCGTTTAAACTGTGACTTAATGTTATTTTTAATACTTTCATGTATAATAAATTAAATGATGATGATGATGATGATGATGATGATGATCACTATTTGCGCACCAATTCAACAATCGAGAGTTGTACAAGCAGCTGCGAGCGTAAAACAAAATAGAGAGAAAGACTGATACCTGCATGTATAAAACTAAGCAGCACGTGCATAAAGCAGCCACCACGTACCCGAACATATCTGCTTTGCAAGCGCTGGAGGGCATACATGCTCTCGCAGGTAAACTCTGCTCTCAAAGTTGATTTCTTCTCGCCCGAAATGAAATGAAAACAAGGAGACATTGGCCCTCCTATTATTGGTCACTTTCAAGGAGATCTCCCCACGGACCTCCTTAGCCTACCTTGATGGACAGCTATTGTTCAGGAAGCCCGGACTTAAGTGTCCTAGCCGAAGAACTGTTTTTCTGTCTTTATTAATAATGTTACTCAACATAACTTGGTTGAAGGAATCCAGTTTGCAGCATTAAAAAAACAAACTTTATTTTTATTATTATTACCCATTCTATAAATGAATACTCATATTACCCATCATATAAATAAATCATGGCAGATGCAGGATTTTTTTAATAATAAAGGTATATCTCTTTGAATCAGTCCAGTACTACCTCTTCTTTCTTGCTGTCCAATTACCTAAACATTCAAGACTATATTTACACCAAACCAAACATCTATGTTTATTACAGATTTTTATATAAATCATAAAGTGTTCATCCAACAGCAAGTACAGGACACTGTAAAATATGCTGGTGACTGACATACAGACATATCACCACAACCTTTCAATAAAGTCAGTATAAAGTTGCATACAGTCTATAGGGTCTAACCCTAGAACTGATTTCTCTAGTTTAATGGTGCAAAAAGAAGGCATTACACAAAAACACTATGACCAGTAAATGGCGGTAGCATGCTTTTCTAAAAGTGAGTGTTTTCTGGCAGCTGGAGACTGCTTCCATACGGGCATATTTCCACGATGGACCCATCCAAAAGGTTTAAAAGTTGTATAAAAATAGGACTCCTTTTTTCTATCCCTCTTACATTTCATGCCTTTGTCAATGATTGTTTTGGCCTGTGTGTTGTCATCAACTGCCCATTTTGACACCTGGGTTGCCAGACTTGACATTATGTCAGAATACTGGCTTGTTTACCAGTCAGGAAAAGATATTGGTCAAGCTGAGGCACTAGATATTCCACCCTGTTAGGGACATATGCATAATTATCACAGAATGTTAATGTAAATGTTAAACAATATTAAGATTTTCTTAGATATCAAGTGTCTTTTTTTATTTAAAACTACCACTTTTTTTCATATATTTTCTCCCCAAAACGATAAATACTTTGAGCAGAAAACAATATGTGTGCGGTCAATCCTCTCCATCTCTTCAAAGAAACACAAAAACATGGAAAACATTTAACATTGTTTCAGTTTCACTTGATCAGGCTATCTGTTCTTCACTGTATCTCCACAATGAAAGGTCCAGTTGCATAGATCTTTTATTTGAATGCCTAAGGCTCTTCATTCAGCCACAGTACATGATTGTCAGCATGCCAGGTGATGTCCTTTCGTGGACCTGGCCAGAAAAAATTATTTACACCATTTCGATGCATGCAACTGACTTGTATATTGTCATCCTCCACATTCAAGATAATGTCTGGGTAGCGGGATTCAACATATACCACCACACACCACCTGCCAACATGATCGATGGTAATGACCTCTGGTCAAAGGGTTTCAGATGTGGGAACTTTTGCGGTTACTTTTGAACCCAGAACAGCTTGAAGGGTTGCTTCCTTCAGACTGAAGCTAGGGGAGTCCATGATTCACTGCTCTCTTTGGCAGAGACAGGTTATGGCTCTGTATTTGATTTCCCCTGGCAATGTACTCATCACTTGATGGATCTTCATTGACAGCAATAAAAGGGGGCACCTACAAAATAGACAAATGGAAAAGTTCTGGGCTACCATTTGTGCGGGCTGTCCATGAAGACAAGTCTCAACACACTCTCAAAAATGTGTATACTATCATTATGGAATACTTTTCATTATATTTTCTTAGGTGAGAGTACTAAGAAGTATATACACACATCCAAGAAAGTTTCAAATCAGGTGCAGAATCTGTTTTCTCTGGTTCACTTAAGTCCAAATGGATTAAGCATTCATGGCCCTACAGATGTTCCCTCAGTTGCCTGTAGGCCCTATACTGCCAACGGATGTTGAACAGGTGTTGCTTGAATTTGACCATTGTATCTTGGAACTGGTCGACAACTTCATCCTTAGTCTTAGTCAATGCTTTTTTGACTGTGATTATGGACTTATTTTCATCCTCATTGGATCTGGAAGTCTTTGTGGAGCATTGGGTAAAATGACATTGTTGGTAGGGCTGAACGATTTTGGAAAATAATCTAATTGCGATTTCTTTTTTTTTTTTTCACCAATATTGCGATTGCGATTTAATATGCGATTATTTTTTAAGCTCTTTGTCTTCTGTATTATTCAACAAAGACAAGCAATAAATCCTTATATAGTATGACCAACACTATATTATAATTAAACATAAATTGTTCTTTCATGGATGCCAGACCTCTGTTATGATGACATGAGGTGATGCATGAATTGATGAATGACATTTTTATTTAACTACTTCAATCACAATAGTATATTTGAACTTCCAACCTTGTAAACGTCAGAACATAAAGTGCTGACAAATAATCCTGGTGTAAACATTAAAATGAAAGTAAGTAACAAATCACACAAAAAGTGCAGATTGCAGAAATATCAAAAAATCTGTGGCTTTACCACACTCCGTTTTTCAGATAATTCACTTTAAGAAACGTGATATTTAAACATGTGGATTGCTCTTTTTAAACGCCATCTGTGAACTGCTAGAAAGTCTTTAAATAAATAATAATAAATAAAATATATATATACACACATCTTACTGATCTCTCCAGTCAGTAACACAAAGTGCAGAAAAATAAAGGAGAGCAAATATCTGCCGTTACCTCTTTGAAAATATTTAGGTAAATCAAAGTTAAACATACTATAACAACTGTAAAATTATATATATACTTTTAAATGAAAACTGGCTGAACATCTTGATTATCTGTAGTCAACAACAGCAACACACCACATAATGATCCTAGCTCACAGGTTTTTTGCTACGAAGACCAGCATATCTACTTTTGTTGGTTTTAAGGATGAGCGAGTGCAAGTCACTATATTCCCTCCAGTGCTGAACAGATGCTCTGAGCTGGTACACAAAGATATTTGCGGGCTATTTTGCACAGTCATGGAAAGTGAATGTTGTGCACCTTCCACCAGGCCAAGGGATCATCCTCTCCGTCAATGACAGAGTTCAACAGGTAACTATTCAACTCTGCCTCCACGACATCTTCAAGTGGCAGAAGCAAAGTTGAAGAGGCAACATTGGTTTTAAAAAGGCTACCAAGATACTTCTTTGCCTTTCCCCCAGAGGGCTGTTCACTTGGAGGATTTTGAACAGTTTCAGTGCAAGACCTCTTTTCCTGCCAAATGGGAAAAGAGACATTAGTTTTGAAGTTAGCTTATATATAAATATTATGTGTTTGTGAAAGTATAATTTTCCAGGATTGTTAACCTGGTTATGTGTACGTCTTGCTGATTCCAGCATTTCTGTCTTCAGTCGGGCCTTAATGGCAGGAAGATTTTCTGCGCTGATGTATTGCGTTTTGAACATAGGGTCCATGAACGACGCAACATCCAAAAGCTCCTGGGTATTGACTTGAAGTCACTGTACTTGTCGTTGAGGTAGGAGATGCTCACATACTCCTCTCCAGAAAGAGCATCTGTAAATTCGGAGAGAGAGAATGCAGTACCTTATGAATTGACTCCAACACTTCAGTATTCTGCCAGGTTGGGATGAGGGAGCATGCATGTCGTTCACCTGACAATACCTGCGATATGGCGTTTGCCTGTTCCAGCACTCGTGCAATCATTTTCTCTCTTGTTGTCATTTCTATCTTGTTGGGCACTCAGTAATGAGGGAGTGCTCAGGAAGTTCTTCTGTGCCTCAGTGAGCGCTACCTTTTTCCTCCAACTGTGAGAGAAGTGTCCCACCAACTTCTTGCACAGCCCTATCACTCTTGATACTCTACCATCTTTGATTGCATTTTCTGGGGGAAAATGAAATAAAATTAGTGTAAAGCTGTTTACACACATAGCCGACGGCCGACCGTTGATAGCAAAGCCAGTCAAAATGATCAGTCTCCTCGTGTTGGTCCAAAAAGTGCCACAGAACACACCACAAAGACGAGACGAGACGTAATACATCTCTATAACAGCAGGCGGCGCTAATCTGTATTGTTGCCCAGGAAATGAAAACCGGCAGCTGATTGGACGAACGCCAGCGCCATTACTCATACAATTGCAGTTGTGTGATACAATGCTTTACCATTACACTCACTCTCACAAACACACTCACACTCACACACACACACGGCAGTAACTTACCAATGGCAAGATGCAATCTGTGTCCAAAACACTGGAGCCTGGTCCACTCGTTCAGCTGTGCTGCCTTCACCATATTTGACGCGTTGTCCGTCGTTATGCAGACATGGTTGTCTTCATTGAGATCCCAGCATGGAAGCCCCTCTCTCAGGCCAGCAGCAATGTTTTCCCCTGTGTGGTTTTCTGGGAAGTAGGTTGTTTGAAGGCTGCAAGCTTTGAGGTGGAGGTCTTAATATAATAGACCGTAAGACTCTGATAAGGCTCCGCTATACGGCTTGACCACATGTCTGTTGTAGCCGCGAAAAACGTAATAGTTGTCAGCTCCGCTGCTACTCTGCCTACATTGTCTGTGTAGCTCCGGTATGGCTATCTGGCTAAAATATGTGCGGGAGGGCATGCTGTACCTCTTATCCAGTGTAGTTACCAAATTATTGAAACCAGGCTTGGTCACTGTATTGACGTGCATCATGTCTTTCGCGATGCATTGGGCTACTGCTTGGGTGATTTCAGCGTGCCGTTTTGAAGTGCATTCATATGGCGTAACACTTTCAAACATTTCGGTCAGTGATCCTTGCCGAGTACTTGGATTATTTTGCACACTGCTTGGTTTTTTTAGCTATAAACTGTGACTACCTATTTCCGTTCACAAAGACTGAGTGCAAAGGTTGCCTGTATACAGTAGGTTTGTCTAGCGTGTCATAATTATCACACTGTTTTCAAATCATCTGTTAACTTAGCCATTCATCAAATCCCTCACAGTAATACCGTAGCTTACTTGTGCACGTATTTAACATCTAATACTGTGATTTATATGCTACAACCATCAATATATCATTCTCTTATTGTTTAAATCCATACCATTTACTTCACAAACATGACCGGTTATAATAACCATGCACCGCATACGTCTTTGTTAACTACATGTCTGTTTATTAAGTTTAAAAGGTAACAGAGGGTAACATATAATCTTGGTGTTTTACCGGCGTCTGCTCTTTGTTGTATAAAGGATGTTGTATACATTTGTTTTTTTAATTTAGTAAAGGACATGGGTACATCGCCAGTATGTTTGCCTACATATACAAATAGTCAATACCAGGGTTGCATATACAAAGAAAAATATATGTAGAAAATAAATAAAAAAGTAGAAAAGAAAAGTGCAGTACATATTAAGTCAAATGTACCAGTACATGAGATATTTTTCAAACACACTTCCAGTCTTAATTGCCTTCTTATTTTTAATGTCTCTTATAGTGTTGCCGTATTGGTGCAGTTCTTGAAAGAAGTGTTCAAAGCTTGGTTTGGCGTCCGCCCATTTCTTCTAGTGAATGTGGAATTTCCCCAAAAACAAGATTAATTGAACAAAATAAACAACATCATTGTCAAACTTATTGCCTTTAAAACAAATAAAAATATCTTTATCTTTAAATTGAATTGATTGCCCAGTGTTCCGTCTTGTAAGATGCTGAACATCTACCCAAAATATTTTAGTATACATACAGTGAAAGAACAAATGACAGATTGTTTCTTCTTCTAGTTCACAGAAAGTACAAAAATATTCAATATCAAGTTTTGTCCTTTTTTACTGGATATATATTATGTAAGATTTTAAAAGAAACCTCTTTTACTTTGTTATTAAGTCAGAATTTGTCACCAATTAACCAGATTTTTTGCCAGTTCATTTCTCCAAAGATTGAAGCCCAAAAGAATCTTCCTGAGGGCAGAGTTACCTCTTGTATACAATTCCTGATGGGTTTATTAAAACATGTATTCTTGGTAATGTCAATCCCCCCAAGGAATATACCACTATTAAGCGGATTGATCACTGACAATACTGAACCTCTAAGAAGTTGCAGCACACTCCTCAGCACAGCATCAACAACTATTGCATATTCTCTTGGAGTGACTGCAAACCGGAATTTGGAGAGGAGTTCATTATACTTTAGTAACTGCCCGTCAGCGTTAAGGAGTTGTTTTACCAATACAATATGATTAGCAACCCAATTTCCATAATACAGAGATTTTTTTTTATATTGAATATCCTTTTTATTCCAAATGTAGTAATTGGTTGGCGTAAAATTATGCTTGTAAATTAATTTCCAGGCCAGCAGAGCTTGTTTATGAAAATTTGATAACTTTACAGGTAATCTATCAATTTTGTAAACACATGTTAACAGAAATTTAACTCCACCAACTAATCCAAAAACATATTTAGGGAAAGTATTCCAAATACAGTCCTTTTCTTCAATCAAATTAGTTAACCATTTTAAGTATTATTTAGTGTTTCAAAACTTGATACCTCTAGACCATCATTCTGTAATGTAATGGCAGCTACTACTATGCACTATGCACTTTTGGGTCCATGACAAATTTCCCGTAGGGGACAATAAAGTATATTCTATTCTATTTCTTCTAATGTTGCACAGGATGTCTTTTCTTAATTAATGGCATCTGTTCCTCCAAATAAAGTTGAATAAGATTTTATCCAATTTTTTGGATATTTCAAAAGGGATGTTTAATGATAATGATACATAGACAGACCTTGATATTCCTTCAGCTTTAGATAACAACACTCTACCATTCAATGAAAGATCTCTCATTAACCACATATTGAATTTTTTCTTAATTTGTTCAATTATAGGACTGAAATTTAGGTTACTGCGACGTTTTTCATTCTTATCAATGATAACACCCAGGTATGTAATTGTATTCTTCACATGGATTCCCTCTACTTTGGTTAGTTCACATTCCTTAAGTGGTAGTAAAACAGACTTACTCAAATTCATTCTTAAACCTGACACATCAGAGAATTCCTTAATACAGTCGATTGCTTTTATCACTTCATGTCTATTGGCTAGAAAAATATCTGCTAGTTGGGATAATTTAAATTCTCTGCCTAAGGCAACTATACCTTGGAAATTACTTTTTTTAAGATGTATAGCCATAATTTGTGTAACAAGGAGGAATAAGAAGGGGCTAAGTGGACACCCTTGTCTTATGCCACGACCAATATCAAATCTAGGAGTCATACCGTGAGCTAACTTAAGCAACCCTTATATAGCGTTTCGTCAGCTTTCAAAAATTGGTTCCCAAATCCAAGACACTTAATAACTTTAAACATAAATCGGTGACTTACGGTATCAAATGCCTTATAAAAATCCACAAATAAAATAAAGCTATTGTCCAATAAATATTCATCATAGTCAATCATATCCAATACTAATCATATGTTATTACAAATATTTCTTCCTGGCATTATTAATTTTTTTTTTAATTATTAATTTTAAGTTTACACAGGGAAGACAACTCAAAGTTTCTCTTTTCCAAACTGAAAAAGTATTTAGTGCATTTTTCACCTTGTTCAAGCCACTTCCTCCTAGATATGATAAAGGCACCCCTGGCATTCTCCTCGTATATTTTGTCCAAAACAAGTTGCAGAGATGATAGCTCAATAATTTCTAATTTCATATTTCATTAATTCCCAACAGTTTCCAAAATTATTGAGTAAGTTTGCTTGACTCCAGTATCTGTCAATTATTGTTTGGGTTTCTTTTTTAAATTCTTTATTTTGTAAAAGTAATTTATTTAATTTCCAGTAATCTTTGTTAAGGCTGTGTCTAACCATCGCAATATTCGCAATATTAATTGTTACAGCCTCATGATCTGTAAAAACTGCGGGTTCTATCATCACTGAGTCAACCTTATTTTCTATGTCTGATGAGACCAGCCAGAAATCTATGCGGGACTGTTGAGATCTATCCTTACTTACACACACCGACACGTGACAACGCAAGTGTCAGAGCCAAATCCTGGCCAGGTCTCCTTGACACCTGCTGTGACACCTGAACGTTCACCTGCAGGAACTCCAACGTAGTGGCGCTCAGCCGGGGGCTTGTGAGTATCCCCCCACCCGCCCGGCGCCTCACACCCTGGGCAATTCTGGAGAAGAAAAGACTCCAACCCCTATCCAGGAGAGAGGTGACATTCCACGTCCCCAGAGCCAGCCTCTGCTGCCCGGGTCTGGTCCGTCGAGGCACCTGACCTTCACTTCCACCCGTGTGGCAGCACACCCGCCCCCAGCGGTTCCTCCCACAGGTGGTGGGCCCATGGGATGGAGAGGAAGGTGCCACGTTGCTTTTTCAGGCTGTGCCCGGCCGGGCTCCATGGCAAACCTGGCCACCAGGCGCTCGCTGACGAGCCCTCCATCTGGGCCTGGCTCCGGGCAGGGTAACTTCACCTCTTTCTCGATGACTCATAGGGGGTTTTGAACTTTTAACTGAAGTTTCAGGACCTAATTTACTACAGAAATCTTTCCAGCTGTTTTTCTTTGCTTCTTTTATTTGAGGCAGACCTAATGCAATCACTTCAGCAATCAGCTTTATAGACTCCAAGCAGGTGAGGCCAATCCCCCAACGAGGTAGGAGGAGCTAGTCAATCAGGTTCCAACTGAAAGAAACAGTGACAGGCCAAAACAGCTAGTCAAACTGTCACATGAAGGTTCAATAAATGTTAATTGTGGTTAAAAATACTGACCTTTGTTTAAAAGCTTGACTTCTCCTCACCAGAGGCCTGTATTACGAAGCAAGATCAACATGGCCTGGATTTCTTTCAGTAATCCGGCTTCACTAACTCTAACAACTGCGGCCCCGGATAACCGGTGTCACGAAGGTGGTTATCAACTAGTTCAATCAACCCAGGTTTGTCCAATCTAGAGACGAGCACGTTCACATAAAAGAGGCGGTGTTTGCGCACCACGACCAATCGCAAACATCTACCAGAGCCGCATGTTATATATAAGAAGAGCAAATTATAATTCTACATAAATATTAAGGACACAGACTCGGTTTTCCAGGGAAAACGCAATACAGTCGCTGCTTCCTGAAACAGGAAGGAAAGCTGGCAAAAAAAGAAAATAGCTGACGCTGTAGATGTTTAAATCACAACTCCAATATCACTTCCCCATCAGTCAGGACCAAGATCTGGCCATAATTACACTTGGGCTTTCCATAAACTGTCGTTGCTTTAGCCTATTATTTCAGTTGCAACCCTGGCAGTGGGAAGCGATCGTGAGAGCAAATAAAAAATATAAAAACATAATTCAAACCGATGTGCGCATTATTGACACACGGCTCAAGAAGCCGATATGTAATTCCCTCCCATTAAAATATATAGGCTATATTTCATAAAAATACCCATGTTAACGGGGTTGTTGGTCTCTAAATGTTTTAACTTTTATGAGCGCACCCCTCTTTCCCCCTCTCTCTCTCTCTGCAGCGAGCTCCGCCTGATCTTCTTTAAGAATGGTGATGCCGTTATCAATCGACCTATTGATTGGTCAGTAGGCGGTGCTTTTACACTGGTTGATCTCTGATCTCCAACTTAACCTGCTCCCGACCAGGTTAGGTGTTCAGCATGAGTTACCACGGCGATTGAACCCGATAACAACTGATCCACCTTCGTAGTATAGAAAATCCTGGGTTGAGCCTTAAGTTAGCTCGTTAACGCCAAATCCTGCTTCGTAGTACAGGCCTCTGAAATGTTTTTATTGTTTTTGTTTTGTAGGAATTATTATGACAAGTTCTGGATAGACTTCACAACAGGGTTGATTTATGATCTGCAGATGCAGATTTTCTGGAATTTGTACATCCACAGGAAATGTTTTTTCTTTATGTTGTGTCACAACATGTTCCGGTGCCCTGTGAAGTTACAGAGAAGTTGATGGAATTAAACAATGCTCTTTAGAATCTGTAAGAACATCAACAACATCCTCCCACACCAGTCCAATACAGAGGGGAATTGGACGACCAAAGATCTTGATATGTAATGAACATTTAATACATCTACTGGAACTTGGACTGCCAGCGGTAACAGTTTGTGGTTTACTGGGGATTTATTGTGCTACACTGTACAGAAGAATGGCTGACATCAACCTCTCTGTCAGGGGGATGTACAGTGACTGTACCGATGCAGAGCTGGATAAACGTATCTATAAAATAAAAGAGAGGATGCTGCATGCAGGGTACAGATTAGTGAAGAGTACTGTGGAGGTACAAGGACATCGACTCCAGGCTCATGTGAAAGCATCCATGCATTGTGTCGACGGCCTTGGGATACTTTGAAGCAGGCCAGCTGACAGTCTTGCCTGGGCCCGGGACAAGATCATCTTAGATGGGCCCCCCCGTGCCCAGATCTCTCCTTTGCTCTTCCTCTCCTCTGCTGTTCCTCTCCTCTACCTCTCCTCTCCTCTACCTCTCCTCTGCTCTTCCTCTCCTCTGCTCTGTTCTGCTCTTCCTCTCATGTTCCTCTCCTCTGCTCTCCCTCTCATGTTCCTCTCCTCTCCTTTGCTCTTCCTCTCCTCACACCTTTCTCTGCAAAAGACAAGTGACAGGCATTGACAATAACGGGTAACATTAACAAACTACACAAGCTGTTGCCAAATACACTCTTCATATGTATTGGAATTCTGACTCTAGCAGGAAATAAATGAATATTTACCATTGTATTTTAGGGTACTGCTGGTGTGACATTTTTAGATTTGAACTGCAAATGCCATGCGCCGAACTTTCCTTGTGGCAAAATCATCTATGATGTCTTTAAAGTCCAGTTTCTTGGCAAGTTGACGCTCTATGGAGAGCATTGCCAAACCAGTGAGCCTCTCCTGTGACATGTTAGAGCGCAAGTAGTTTTTTATTATCTTAATTTTACTGAAGGCCCGCTCACCTCCAGCCACAGCCACAGGCAGAGACAGGAAAATACGCAGCAGGACACACAGGTCTCCATAAATGCTCTGTAGTCCCATTGTGTATATGGCATTAAGTAGGTCCAGAGGTCCAAGACCGTCTTCAAAAGTTGCACTATATATTTTCTTTAAGTGCTGAATTTGGTCTTCAAGGGACTCTGTGAGGTCATTCTTATATTTCTCAGAGAGCTTTGAGGATGATGCGCTGATGCTGTCCTGTGGTATATCTCTGAATTTCCCCAGGACGCAGAACTCGTCACATATCTGCTGCATTGATGAGAACCGGACATGTAGTTGAGAGATTATGCCGTCCATTGCAACATGAAACATTCTATCTCTGAATAGGGTCTCTGGGCTTTGCTCCTCTGTCCCTTGCTTTTCTGACTCCTCAAAGAAACGCTTCCTCTTTCTCTGTCTCATTTCTAACTGGGATTTGATGCCCATGGACGTGGCAATAGCAGTTGCCTCTGTCAGAAAACTATCCCATGATGCACGCATGCAGGCAATCTCCTCCTCCAGTTCCTTTATATTGACAGCTTGCATATCAAGTGAGATGGTTGATGACTGGCTGGTAAGGTTTCTATCCTCTATGCATTGTAACACCTTGACCCAAAAAGTGAGGAGCAAAACTGTAAAGGACTGAAAGTAGGTCTTTAGACCCTGTGCTTCAGCTTTGGCTTCACTGGTGAGGTTACCTGTAGTGATAAAGGTGTCTAAAGCCTGGATCACACCGGGCAAATGTTTTGCCACTGGGCGCACTGCCTCTATCCGCGCACTCCATCGTGTGTCAGACAAGCTGTGCAGGGAACAACCCAAAACTCTTTGTAAGATTTCCCATCGGTGAGGGCTTCCACTGAATAGTTTGTACAGCTGATTGATAAAGCCAAAGAATATGTCTATTTCTGGGCAGGCCCGGGCTGCATGGACACCAACTAGGTTTAACGTGTGAGATGCACATGGTGAGTATGTGGCCAAAGGATTTTTATTCAGTATTCGAACTTGCACTCCTCTCACTTTTCCTGCCATGTTAGCTCCGTTATCATAGCACTGACCCCTGCAATCAGCTATATCTATCCCATGTTCACCTAGCGATTGTTCCACCATTGTGGCGATTTCCTCTCCTGTCTTTTTTGAAAAGTCCTTAAATTCAAGGAACCGTTCATTTATTTCCCACCCACCCTCAGGGGAAGTTTGACTGACATACCTCAGCAACAGTACATTTTGCTCCAAATTTGACACATCTGGGGTTGCATCACACATTATGGAATAGAATGTTGTTTCTTGCCTTTACCTCAAAATGGTGTTTAGGACACACTGAGCACAAAGTTCAATAAATTCGTTTTGGCTGTCAGGTGAAAGGTAATAAGCTTGGAGTCTCTTTCCCTGTTGCCGATGTTCTCTAATGTTTTGTAGATGGTCATTTAGGATACTGTCATACTTTGCCAACAGCTCAATTATGCCAAGGAAATTTCCATTGTCTGGCTCATCTAGTGTATTTGTGCTAATCCTAAAGGCTAAGTACAGTGTTACATCCAGCAGCCGCTTCAGTAGTGCTTTGTTTTTTTCAATTTCTGTCTCCATCAATTTTTGTTGTTGGCTGTCAATTCCAGAAGTCTGTAGGACAGAATGTTGTAGGTTCTTCCATTTCCAATAACAATGTTTGTGTGCACGGTTTCTTTCATGTTCTGGAAATCTCTCATAAAGCTTTCTGTATTTTATATTCGATATTTTCATCCCATCTGTGGAATTTAATGCACTAGTTGACTTTTTCTCTACTTCAAAGGAGAACAGCAAGCATGGTAGGCAAAATAAGGCCTTTTTTGAGCTGTTATATACTATCCAGTCCCTATCGATTTTTTTCCCTTCCATTGTGGGATGTGGAATAAGTCAAATAGTTTGGGAATTCCCTGCCCTCTGCATCTGCTGGCAATTCCTTTGCCCTCTCTGAGAAAGGCGTTCGTTTTGCCATCACACATACGAGGTTCACTCTATCAGAGTCGGTCATTCTAGTTGGCCATAATGCAGGATCGCTGAAATTAGGTGTGTGATCAGTCTCTGATCCATCCTGTTCAGACTCTCTGGCAGGGCAGCGGGCCCCTCCCGCATCACTGTGACTCTCTCTCTCTCTCTCTCTCTCTCTCTCACCGGTAGCCTGACTCTGTCCCTCCGTTGCGGGGCAGTGGGTCCCTCCCTCATCACTGTGACTCCCTCTCTCTCTCTCTTCTCTCTCACCGGTAGCCTGACTCTGTCCCTCCGTTGCGGGGCAGTGGGTCCCTCCCTCATCACTGTGACTCCCTCTCTCTCTCTCTTCTATCTCACCGGTAGCCTGACTCTGTCCCTCCGTTGCAGGGCTGTGGGCCCCTCCCGCATCACTCTCTCTGTCACCTGACTGCAGCTGGATCTCTCTCCTCTCTGTCTCATCCTCTCCGTCGGAGCTACCAAACTCAACTGTTTCTGTCAAAGATAACGTGTTGTGTCAGGCTTTCTACAAGCTAACGGACGTTGACATTAGAGCTGGGCTGTTAGGTTACGTTACTAGGTTACGTTACAAGGCTCGTAAACGTTGGCTGCGCTGTGTCTTACCTTGCTCTACATTGACTTCACTAGTTCCAGCTTCACCGTCACCACCTTTTTTTAAATATTTGTTTAGAAAATCTCTAAGGCCTCTATTTTCTTCTTCTCTTTTCTTTCCTTTTCTGAGCACCGGACTTGTGCTGACCCGACATTTTGAGCGTCCCGAACTTCAAATCTACTGACAACATCAAGTTTTGATCAGTGGCCAAACCATTTTTGTGTTGGGGGTGGGGGGGGTTCTTGACCACTATTTTAAGGACAATTAGGAAGAAAACAAATAAAAAAGCTTTATACAAGTCAAATATTACATATATTTTTCCACAAATATGCCTATTTTAAAATTTCTTTTAAATTATTCCATAATTTAATGAGGGTCCAGTTCTGGGGCCCCCCCCCCCTATCCTGGGCCCGGGACAACAGACCCGTTTGTCCCCCCCTATCGGCGGGCGTGCTTTGAAGAATGAAACAACTGGGATGTGTTGTCAGGCGAAGTACTCGGTGCCATGCCCCAAGTACGTTATCTATGTAGACACAAATCACAAACTCATCAGGTAACCTGTTTTCTTGTTCATATTAAATTGTACTTTTTCATGCATGTTTGCAGTCTTGTAAAAAGTACTTGAAAGCAATAATTGAGTAAAAGTACAAGTATCTTACCAGAAAATAACTTTGGTAGAAGTTAAAGTCACTTTTTAAATGTATTAGTTGAGTAAAAGTCTTAAAGTATCTGATGTTTACTGTACTTAAGTATCCAAAGTAATTTTCTGATATTAAATGTAGGCTACTTAAGTATTAGAAGTAAAAGTTATAAAAATCTTTTGATAATGGCCAAAGGTGTGTAACGTTATCTTCATCGTCGTCAGGGTGGTCATCGTCTGCGGCAGAGCCTGCATGCAGGTGCTTCCATGACGCTATCAGTTATTATTCTTTCTCCTCTTCTTCTTTAGTTTTGGCCTATGTTTTAAACTCAAGGCTTCAAAACAGCAGTCCACAAACCAATGGGTGACGTCACGGATGCTACGTAGAGCTTAGATCTATGGAGGAAATATTTATTCATAATTCAAATTGAAAGTCCAAAGAGAAATTGGAAGTCCAAAGGGAAAACAAAGCGAGATCAAATTAAAAATATTATTATTTTTTAAATTTTCCATTTGGCTTTGGCTTTTGAATTTAATATTTGGCTATTGAATTTCAATTTATCATTGGCTTTTAATTTTCATTTAATATTTGGCTTTTGAATTTCAATTTAACATTGGATTTTAATTTTCATTTATTATTTGGCTTTTGAATTTCAATTTAACATTGGATTTTAATTTTCATTTAATATTTGGCTTTTGAATTTCCATTTAACATTGCCTTTTCATTTGGACTTGACACATGTCAATGTAAATGAGGAGGCGTGGCCCAAAGGCTGGTGGGAGGGTCTGAAACCAAAGGGGTGCAGAGGCAATTTATGAGCAGCAGGGGGAGCTTACTGCTGAGGAGCACACTGTTAAGCATCTGTCTGCAGATTCACCACAAGGCTGGGTCTGGTTTCACATGATAGAAAATGATGATAAACTAAACACAAACCACATTTCATGCTACAACCGTGAAGTTTTCATGTAGTTACTATAATCGGACTAGATTAGGACTGGATTTAAAGCTGATTCTGGTTCCCAACTTTGCCCAAGGTGTGTCTGTTTAAAACACGACTCAGACAACTTCTCTCTTTTGATGTTATATTTAATTAAGCAATAGTAGAAACATGGGTGTGGGTAGCTCTGCTTACGTGTGTTTGTGTGTGGTCAGATCTCGAGGACGCACACACACACAAACTCAACCGGATAGTCATCGTCCGAACTGCGACCTCTCCTTTTTCTTTCTCTCACTTTTTTCTCCGGGTGGTGCGCGCGGTGTGAGGTGCGTGTCCGCGCTATTCTCCAACATGGAGCCTCCTCACAACTATCACTCCTGATCGACGGCCTTTTCTACAGCCCGTGTACTTTTTCAGACTTCCAGCTAACAGCGGTGTCTGTGAGCATCACTGGCCGGCCAGCAGGGAGGCGATCCCGGCCGCCACCAGCTGGCTGTCCCATCAGACTGAAGCTTCTGACAACATTGGAGAAAATGTGCAGTTGGCCATCAATGTTTGTAAAACTGCCCATATTCAAACTCTACACAGTTAATTTATCGCATAAAAAAGTCTCAATAGTGAATTTAGTGGTGGAATAGCAGATGAAAATTGTAAAAAGTTTCCAGTTGTTTGCTGCTGCTAATATGGCAAACTCCCGATCTAGATTATAGAATCGATTGCTTTTTTATGATAGTTGTGAGGAGGCTCCATGTTGGAGAATAGCACGGACAAGCACCTCACACCGCGCGCACCACCCGGAGAAAAAAGTGAGAGAAAGAAAAAGGAGAGGTCGCAGTTCGGACGACGACTATCCGGTTGAGATTGTGTGTGTGCGTCCTCTGACCACACACAAACACACGTAAGCAGAGCTACCCACACCCATGTTTCTACTGTTACTTAATTAAATATAACATCAAAAGAGAGAAGTTTTCTGAGTCATGTTTTAAACAGACACACCTGGGGCGAAGTTGGGAACCAGAATCAGCTTTAAATCCAGTCCTAATCTAGTCCTCACTAACACGGGCCCAATTATAGTAACTACATGAAAACTTCACGGTTGTAGCATGAAATGTGGTTTGTGTTTAGCCTCCATCATCATTTTCTATCATGTGAAACCAGACCCAGCCTTGTGGTGAATCTGCAGACAGATGCTTAACAGTGTGCTCCTCAGCAGTAAGCTCCCCCTGCTGCTCATAAGGTGCCTCTGCACCCCTTTGGTTTCAGACCCTCCCACCAGCCTTTGGGCCACGCCTCCTCATTTACATTGACATGTGTCAAGTCCAAATGAAAAGGCAATGTTAAATGGAAATTCAAAAGCCAAATATTAAATGAAAATTAAAATCCAATGTTAAATTGAAATTCAAAAGCCAAATATTAAATGAAAATTAAAATCCAATGTTAAATTGAAATTCAAAAGCCAAATATTAAATGAAAATTAAAATCCAATGTTAAATTGAAATTCAAAAGCCAAATATTAAATTCAAAAGCCAAAGCCAAATGGAAAATTTAAAAAATAATAATATTTTTAATTTGATCGCGCTTTGTTTTCCCTTTTGGACTTTGAACACGTGGGCCGTTACAACTGACGTTCTCAACTACAATTCCGAGTTGTTTGAACTGCAGAAATCTGTTTAGAATAATGCAACAAGGACAAAGCATGTTTATTCAGCACAGCAGTAGATGGAGACTCCGCGCCGTGTTGCATTTTGTAACTTTTGTACACATTTGTTACTTTTATATAGCCTATATATATTTATAATATTTCTGATTATGGCATAGCTTTCTCCCCACCCAATTAGGCTTTAAAAAAAAAAAAAGAAATCGCTTGATCAAGGGTCCGGTAAAAATAATCTTTACAGTGTATGTGTGGAACCAAAGTTCACAATCAGGAGTTTTGAATAGAAACTTTTATCCATATGCCATTAGCAACATGTGCTGAGGTTAGCCCAACAAGCTGATTGGCTTATAAATCAGTCACACTTTGGCAAGCGCAAATGAAATGCTGGACCTGGAAGACGGAGAGAGATAGTTGTGAATAAGGGAACCGTTCATCCGGTCTGCTTCACACTTGGCTTCCTGGGTACCCAATGAACTTGACATTTGGAATTTGTAGCAGTGTATACAGCGTTGCATATTGGATATTAATGAACTGTGAAGTTATTTTGGGGTACAATGGTTCTGGAGAAAGCTACAAGGAGCAATGCCACAGGCCAAGCAATCGATCCGTTCCAAACAGGTGTGTTTTTTACTGGCACTGTGCATCAGTAACCTCAATTATGTGACCATTCCCTGGCAATAATTTATTTGACATTGAAATTTTGCCCCCGGTTCTCTCTAAAGAATCCTGTTGTTTTTTTTTTTTTTTAGAGAACCAAATCCAAGACGGCCAATTGCACCATCTTGAAAAAATAACTTCTAAAGCAGAGCACCTAGAATCATGTATAGTATATAGAAACTTTTTTTAGTAAATCGACCACAAGGATTGTAAATCTGACATCAGTTGGACGTGATGGCCACCATCCAGTACAGTTAAAACGTCACTTTTGACAGCAAAAGTAAGATTTGGTGTTTGGGGTTTGCCATTTTTACAGTATGTAGAGAAGGAGAATAACAATGGTAAACTATAGCTAAATAATCACAAATCTATGCCTACCAAACATGTATGGTTTAGTAAAGAGGAGGAGAAGGGAGATGATAATGTACAAGGGCGGATTCATCGGAATCTGATGATTCAGAATCTAGTGAGGCAGAATGCTCTGATTCAGACTGATCATATGACACGTTTTGAATGTTGTGTCATTGTTAAACAATTAAAGTTACTGAAAAGATCTTATTTTGAAGTATAATTAGTTCTCTTGTCATGCATTTATCATATTTTACTGCAAGAGATCATTATGGAGGTAGTTTGTTTAAAGTAGGCCTACAACAGTACCAAGGTAAAATGCAGTGTTGGGAAAGTTCACTTTCTACATGAACTATAGTTCAAAGTTCAGTTCACAAATTTTAAAATGAACTAGTTCAGTTCATAGTTCATACTTCAAAATGTTGAACTAAGTTCACAGTTCCAAAAATGAACTAGTTCATAGTTCTTTTTTTCCATATGTGCCGTTTCAGGTTTGCTGTGGATGTGACTGAAGTGCGGATTTTCTTTTTGAAAGCCAGCGGGCAAAGTTTTCACAGATATGTAAGATTTTTCCCATCCTCACCGACCTTTCACCTTAAAACTCGTTTAAATGATCATACGACGCCTCCTTGCTGCTTCGTCGCCGCCATGCTGCTTTTTGTTTTGGGGACACATGCGGCGGTGAGACACTGGTGGCTGGTGTTGCCAGATTGGGTGTTTTTTCTGCTACATATTAAGGCCTGTTTACGGTGTGTTTTAGCCAGGTTTTCGCCTGGAAGGCTCTATAGAAATCTGGCACCGTATTGAATGAAGTTCAACTGAGAAGAGCGTGCTGTTCACAGACACCAGAATCAACGAGTTCACAGTAACGTTCATCAGGCAGTAATACAGTACGTTCAGTTCACGTTCGCCCAAAATATGAACGAGTTCATGAACTATCCTTCAATGAACACGTTCAGGCACAAAACTGGTAAAATGGGTTTTGATATTACCATCTTTTCAGTGACCATAATTATGAAATGAAATTATAATAGCTAAAGCATTGTTATTTTCCTTACTTGCCTTCCCGTTCAAAAGGTAGGCTACGTTATCACTCTACTTGATGGTTGCCAATCCTCTATACTTTAAAGCTATAGTGTGTAGTTTCTGTTGCCCCTATGAGGAATTCTAAGTAATGACAACAAAACTGTTGGCACGTCCACATGATACAAGCCTTCTGTGATCGTGCACAGCCTCCCCCCCTCCTCCATACAGTTACTAGTAGCCAAGGAGGACACAGAGGATTAAAATAACATGATGGACTCTTCAGAAGAGGTCATTATCTTCACTCAAGCTCCTGCGCACGAAAGTCGCTGGACGACACAATCTTCTGAACATAGCCATAGTGGAGTGTGGAGCTGATAGTCTTATTTAGCTTTCTAGCAACTCATTTGGCAATGGCTTGAATGTAACGGACGTTCATTAATATCAGAAAGTTATGCACTTAAGCTAAAAATGGGTTTATACATGATTCTAGGTGCTCTGGATCAAAAGTAAATTTTTCAACATGGCCCCAGCGCTCATGTTGGATTTGCCCCTCTGGTCTTTTGGGAGGCACCTGGGGGCTAAATGTTGTGCAAATATTAATCAGTTAATCAATTAGTTGTCAACTATTACATTGATCACCAACTATTTTGATAATCAATTAATCGGTTTGAGTTTGAGTACATTTTAAGAAAGAAAAGTTAAATTCCAGCCCCTTCATGTGAATATTTTCTAGTGTATTCGCTCCTCTGTGACAGTAAACTAAATATCTATGAGTTTCCAAAAAAACAAGATATCTGAGGACCTCATCTTGGGCTTTGTCAAACCTTGATTGACATTTTTCACTATTTTCTGACATTTTATAGACCAAATAACTTATAAATGAATTGGGAAAATAAACAGATGAATCAGCATTGAAAAAATCTTTAGTTGCAGCCCTAGTCAATAACTTCAACATCTCTGAACTCCACCGTCCTAGCTCTCCAAGCTTTCCCTTACACAGCCTTAGACTGACTGAGACTGGAGGAAGATCTGGACCAGACACACCTCTCAACTTTGCAACTGCGCTCCCATGGCAACCACCTGAAGGCAGAGATGGTGGCTTTGTCATAGTACCATACATTATGTGATGATTAATGAGTTTCTGCAAATTCCAACAATCCATCTGCTAGTTTAAAGCCAGCCACTGTTGTTTTGTTCAATAATTCCAGTTAATTCTGACTTACAATCACTCACTGTCGAATTGCAAATGCCTGGAATAAATTCAGATATGCTTTTTTGATTGTTCTGCCTTTTAACTTGAAATTTGTGTAGTAAATACTTTGAATTTACTAGCATGCTGAAAATATTGTTGTAAATAACACGATTGGTATTTTCACAATCGCATCCCCATTTAAATAGCTTTATTCAACTACTGTAGTTACATATTAAGACATAAAATTATATTTTTCGGTCCCTTACTGCTATTTTCAATTTATAGACTAATAGTGAAAACTAAAGGCAACATACAGTGTTTTACACTGGACGTGGGAGGGGTGAGGGGGGAGACAGGTTTATCGTCCTGAACACTGCTGTCCTAATCCGTTCTTAGAGGATAGAGGCTTAGAGGGACCTCAGGTTAGGTTGGCCACTAGTATTGCCTCAGAGAGAATCCTCCAAACAACCAAGAGCTTCTATTCATGAACAGTTTTGATTCCTTCCTTATTCTAACGCACCTTCATGTCTGCGGCTCCTTCTCTGGCTCTGACCACTCTTTTCCGGTCAAATCTCCAGGATTAATTGAAGGAGCTAATCATTTCCACTGGGCTAATTTGGAGGCCATTTTAATAGCTGTTATAGGCTTAGGCTAGGCAACGCATTGTTGTGCGAGACCTGTGAGGTTGCCTTTTTTTCTATTTATTTATTTATTTGTTTGTTAATTTTTTATTTGAACCTGCAGACTCCTCAAGATGAAGGACCGACTGGCACAGCTGAAGGAGGTAACGTTAGGCAGAATTATTTCGTTTAGTTAGTTGTCATATTTACCCTGTGGAGCACCTGTTGCTAGCACAGACCTGTGTCCTATAGCCCCCGTAATATTAATGTAACGTCAAAATGTGTACAAGCACTGTCGCTAGGCTAGTCTGGAAAAGTCCAAAGTTTCCAATGACAGTTAAAGAGCAGCTTGCTACCATTCCACGTTTATTCAATGTAGCTTAAATCACCAAACAATAGCATATTTTACACAAACAAATTTTATAAATATGCGCTTGAATGCAGTTATATAATAGCCTAGCCTATATGCTATTCCATGAAATCTTATGAATATAATATAATAGCCTATAAATAGCCTAAAGGATATAGGCTTGTAGTCCTAAAGTGGACGTCTCCTATAACATTCAGTAAAAGTTTTGTCTATTAGGCTAAGTAGGTAAACAGTAGGAATACACTGTTTAGTTTCAGGCGTGAGAAAGGCAGTAGCCTTTAGCGTGTGTGAGGTAAGCATTCATTTAACGTTAACCTGCAGTTGGCCTCACGTCACAGTGGTACTCATGCACTGGCTGCAGATGAACTGCTTATTGCTTTCTTCCTTGTTTTGAATAAGGTTTTGAATTGTTTTACTGCTCAATCAGCTTTTCTATATTTGAAAGATAGTGGAAATACCTGTAGTAAATATGCTGTAGTTACTCTGGGCTGTGTATTTCATCCTCAAGTTCAGTATTGACGCCGCCTATTATTTGTGTGTGTGTGTGTGTGTGTGTGTACACGTGCGCGCGCGCGCGTGTGTTTTTACAGAAGAGTGATGGTGGAAGCGATGACATTGAGGTTCCTGTGGAAAATGAGGGTTTTATGGATGATTTCTTTACTCAGGTATTGTATTAAGTCGGTCTGTCTGTCTATTCCTCACATTTGTAAAATGTAATGTATAATGTATTTCTTGCTTACTGGTGTTTGTGTGTGTGTGTGTGTGTGTGTGTGTGTGTGTGTGTGTGTGTGTGTGTCTTTCAGATTGAAGATATCCGTATCAGCATTGACAAAATCGACGAGAGCGTAACAGAAATCAAAAAACTCTACTCCACCATCTTGTCGGCCCCCACATCTGACCAGAGTAACAAACACACACACACATATTCTTCTTCAGGTCTGTTACTTTCCATTACTTATTTCTGTTTGTAATTTCCCTCTGCTCTCTCTCTCTCTCTCTCTCTCTCTCTCTCTCTCTCTCTTTCAGAAACACAAGATGACGTTGAAGCCCTCACCAATGAGATCAAGAAATCAGCCAATAACGCAAGAAACAAACTTAAAAGTCAGTATTTGTTCTTTTTACTTTCTTTTCCGGCACACTTTTTGTTAGTTAGTTTTATCTTTGACAGAAAGTAGTTCCCAATGAAAACAGCATAACGTTTTTATTAACAATAGATGAATGGAAAAGTGTTATTAAAGGCTGTGAAAAGTCCAGGAAATGTCACTCAATTCCATCATACTGTGGTGGTGTCAGCAGAGGTTTTTAATTCAGTTCAGTTAAATTGTATTAATAATGTCAAATCATAACAGAAGTTATCTCAGGACAACACATTCTATCTCCCATCGCGTAAAATACGGATGCTTGGTCAGGTGCCTTTGATGTTGTTATTGATCTAAACGTACTTTATTTAAACGGGCTGGGTTGGGACTATTGGCGTCACTTTTGACTCAGTTAGGCACAGTTGGGTTCAGGAAAAGAAGAACGGGACAGTTGGGTTTAAGAAACATGACACGCGGGACATTAACCCCAGTCTCCTGGGTGAAAGTACTGTGTTGTTTGACCCATCCACCACCCCAACCAACCTCCCTATGCAGATTTTCGTGCTTTCATACAACTCTCTACCGTTGTCGCTCTTAATGCTACATCATCTTCAAGCTGAAGGGTGCTTTTTGCGTCGTATCCGACGCTGACAGCCACTGCCCAAGTGTCTGTATTTTACAAGTTCGGAGTGAGAACGGGTTGCTTAGACAGACGCTTTACAGACAGAGTAGGTCTAGAACACACTATAATTTACAGAGACACAACAATTCCTCCCAAGAGCAAAAATGTTGGTGCGACAGTAGCGAGATAAAACTTCCTTTAAACAGGCAGAAACCTGACTCCCACCCTGACTCTCGGTGGTCTGCCGCTGCCGGTTGGGACACAGAGACACTGATACAGATGTATGATTTCAGAATAATTATAGCAGATAGCATGATGCGCAGTGGCAATAATATTAGAGCTGCACAATTTATCGAAATAGCAATATGGACTAGTGCAATATCCAAATCGCAGGGGAGGTGGGGGGCGCAATATCTGTTAAAGACATATATGTGTCAAACCATTCTGAATGAAGTATTGTGATGCTGCAGAGACGTCCCAGCCTACAAATCCTATCCTACAGACTAAAGAAAAAATCTTTTTTTGGTACAGATCCTCGCAACAATTTTTTTAATTTTAATATTTTTTAAGAAAAATAAGAATAATGGTACAAAAATTATCATTATCCAATATTGTGAATCATATTGCAATCGCAATATCAGTCAAAAATAATCAGATTAGAGACAGATATCTGAAAACCTTTGCAAAAATATGTTTTTGTTTTAGGTGAATGCTTAACATGTCTTATATAAGTAGCATTTTGATACTGCATTGTGAGTGTAAATGTCTACTTCTGCTCCCTGGAGAAGTAATTCATTTTCAATTTTCAATTTCATGCCTGAGTAGATAATAGTTTACTGATACTAGTATAGTCCATAAATATTTCTGTTGTGTCTTGTGTTACTTTTGAAGCCATATCTTCAATATCTGTGGACAGTCTCTTTCACTTTTTTGTCTGTGTGTGCATCAGGTATTGAGCGCCAGCTTGAGTCCAACACAGATGAGAGGACCTCAGCCGACCTCAGGATACGCAAATCACAGGTCAGACAATATTAGATAACAACATTAAATTACGTTTACTTGACCAACCTTCAACAGTATATAGAACTGGGGCCCAAAGTTAAAAGGGTTTTGAGTTTGCACATTTCTTGAGCAGGTGGAAGTTCTCAGCCCTTCTCCCTTTGTAGAAGGCTGAGAAGCACCTGCAGCAAGACCTGAAAACTGCTTTATTTCTGTTTCTTTTCTCTTTGTGAATACAAGTCGTTTTTTTGAGTACTTGCTATCTTTGGTTGTGTGTAAACATTTAACAAACTAAAAAAGAGTTTAGGAAACATTAAGAATGACCTAAACAAGTACAAATTGTTTTTGGATTATGATTGTTTCAGTGGAGAGTTTTTTAGTGTCCCATGATCGCTTGAATGTTGTTGTCCAAGAATTTGGAGGGAGCATTCAATACCTTTACAGTGCTTTAAAAAGCCAGAACACAATTTTATCTCTCAACCTCCTTAAACCAAAAACATGTATGTGGTCAAAATAGTTTTCTTATTTATGGCATTCAGGGGAAACTCCAGTGCACATTATGATATGTGTTATGTGACTGTCATTACACATTTTCTCACCTTTTAAGTTAATTAACAAGGCATTTTCATTATCCCAGCATGCTATCCTGGCCAAGAAGTTTGTAGAGGTGATGACAAAATACAACGAGGCTCAAGTGGACTTCAGAGATAAGAGCAAAGGACGAATCGCCAGACAGCTGGAAATCAGTATGTCATAGTTGATCATTACTAGACCCAAACACAATCTGCAGATTGTGTTTCTTTTTTTTTTTTACATTTTTCAGCAGTGATGCAGAACAAAATTCTGCGGAATTTAGCAGACAGTTTTTCAGCTAGGGGTGGAGATGTGTTAACATTCTGAGTTTTATTTTATGTTTTTTTAATTTGTTTGAAATCTGTGGAATTCTGTGTCCGCAGATTTTGTGTGGCCATGATTATAAGATGCTACAATCAGACAAACAGATGATAGGTCAGCTTACTTACTGTAAAGTAAACATTGTTAAGGAAAACATATTTTGGTGTTGAGTTGAGCAGAAATTTGATAATTTTGGACATGGCGGTAATGACTTTGTCAATAACTATTTACATTACATTAACACATTTTAGATCTACTCCACCTGTCACAGTCACACAATGTAACAAATAGTGTTATGACTCCATTAAACATGACTTGGTCTTCTGATTACTTTCCTATCAAGCACATTTAATTTTTGTGTCAAGCATAATTGCATTATGTAAACTTGTAACATGGCGTCTTATGTCTATTACCATATGCTTATAATCTCTATTGCAGCTTTTTGTTGTCAGACATAAAGGTTTTATGTCTGCTTTTTACATGATGATGACAGCCACTCACCATTTTCTACAGGTCATAGTTTGGAACAAGAGCATTAACCACGTATAGGATGTAGATGCCAGATATGATAAAGCCATTTCTGACCTGTTACAGTCAGGTTTGAATATGACTTTTGTAATTGATGAATCATCGAGACTCAAGTGAGGCGGAAGTTTTGTAATACCATTTACACTGAGATACTGGCAGCAATATAGGTCTACTGATCACTTTTCACATCAGTAATATAAGTAGGGCACAGATGATATGGGTGTTCACCCTGTGGAGTTTTTTAGTAACTTCAGTCAGGTTGAATCCACTTTAAACAAGCTGTTATCAGTGATTCATTTGATTTTACACAGGCATGTCTCAGGGCACTGGCTGGCAGTTGCTTTAATATGCCATTTTTCCTCTGTCAGTCCGTCTTTACCTTCTGTAATTAACCAGGCCTGTCAGTTGTTAACAGGTATTTATGTAACAATGCAATGTAATGTTGTATAACTGTCCATTCTGTTCATCACAGCGGGGAAAGCAACGACTGACGAGGAACTGGACGAGATGCTGGAGGGAGGCAACTCAGCTGTCTTTACTGCCGGGGTAAGACTGACAGTGTGTGGATCTAAATACATGCACTAAAGGGTGAACACTCCCGCCACGGGACAACGTTGTTTACATTATCCTATTTAAATTGATCAACAATAAAAAATCCATAACAGCTAGGGCAGTCATTCTTTTATTTTTTATGTTGCAGCAAAAAGCTTAGGGCTTCTGTCTTTTACATCATTACGTTGACGCTTGTGATGACATCATCACGTCACATGACATCCGGTCCAAAACGGGCTGGTAACTAGCAGTGGTGACCGTTATGGCCGCTGGAGGTCGTTGTTTACATGATCCTGTATGAAACAATTAATACTTTCTACGTTCGCGATGACGCTATCATGTTAAGGACGTCCGGTGCAAAGCTGTGTGACATTATTCTATTGCAGATGAAACTATCAAAACCCCTTTACAATCTGCTCATAAAAATGAGAATATCTCAAAAACTTTAATATGTGGTTGAATCAGCAGCTCTCTAACACAGTCTCAACAAAAATTGATGAAAAGCTTATTAACTTTTTGTATTCATTAGACTGTGCAAGTATTGTTTCTATTGATTCAACCCCTTGTTTGAGTATGCACGTTTTTGCGTCATTGCCACAATTAAATAGTAACTTGTTCTCTAATTATGTGACCTTTTATTCATCCTTTGATGTATTCTCATTCTTGCGCAGACGTCATTTTGTCTGTCTTTGTTTCCCCACACACCCCCTCCCTCCCCAGATCATGGACTCTAAGATCAACCAGCAGGCCCTGAATGAGATCGAGGCTCGTCACAAAGACATTATGAGGCTGGAAAGCAGCATCAAAGAGCTCCATGACATGTTTGTTGATATCGCCATGCTGGTTGAGAATCAGGTACACACACACACACACACACACACACACACACACACACACAACAACAACAACTAATGATGGAGATTAATATACGGTTTTGAAACTTCAAAAGTCTGAAAAATGTCATTTGAATTAAGATTTCAAGACAAGTCTCTCGCTGTGCTGTGCATAGACATTTTGGGGGGCAGGTGCTCAAGTGAAGAAAAGGGCACACCTCTCATAATTATTTATAAAAAATAAAGTTACATAGAGTAGCACATCTTTTACTTACTTACATATTTGGTCTTGCTAGCTTGAGCTCAGCTCAGCTTAAGTCACATTTTTTATTGCACGGTTTATCAGTCCTGGTGTGTGTATGTTTTGTCCATCTTAGATTGTAATGGAACAGCCGACACGAACACACACGCCTATTGACTCAATAAGAAAGCCGTAAAGTAGGCTATTTTTCAACTCAGGACAGCGCCACTTCTCACAAATACAGATAGGATTGGAGATGAAAAGTTTAACTGACATAGAAACTTAACTAAAGAGGCCTTTGTATCCGAGAGACGCTGTGATTGGTGGATAGGATATGGAACAGCGACATAACCAATCACATTATGACAGACGCTCCACTTAGCACCAACTGAAATGTTGGATTTTAAATGAATGTAGCCTCTGTCATTCTGCTCAGTATTTTCCGTGGTATCCACGGTATCGGTGCCTATAAATGGAACGAAACAGCACTTTCTACCGTCACAAATCGCAAATAAAGGCTTCTGAACCAAACACTACCCAATCAGATATGTTTCAGCCGCAACGCAAGCCAACATTGGGGAGAATTTAACAAATTGGCAATTAACAATGGAAGATAGATAGACCATCATAACACTTAAGAATGTTGGTCTTTCCTACAGAGATATTGCGAAGAAAGTCAAGTGAGTACAGTATTCTTCACCATCAAAAGGCACTTAGAAACTGGGGGAAACTCTGACAGGAAGAGGTCTGGCAGACCAAAGCCACAACAGAATCAGAAGACACGTTTCTGAGAGTCAACAGCTTGCGTGATAGGCGGCTCACAGGACAAGAGCTTCAAGCACAGCTTAATAGTGGTCGTAATAAGCAAGTCTCAGTTTCAACTGTAAAGAGAAGACTTGGAGCTGCAGGTTTGATAGGTCGAGTTGCAGCAAGAAAGCCATTGCTAAGACGTCAGAATAAGAAAAAGAGGCTTGCCTGTGTCAAGAAACATCTCCAATGGACTACTGAAGACTGGAAGAAGGTGCTATGGACTGATGAATCAAAATGTGTTTATATAGACACCTACAAAGTTTCCGGCATGTTCTCACCATGCCAGGTTTCAGTGAAGCACAGGGCAGCTGATCTGCAAAAGTCTGTATTTGCTCTGTTCAGAAGCAGAACCAAAACCCATAACTTCACCCAACTATGTAATATACTGTATATTGTTTATTGATAATATAAATTGGAGTAACCACCTTGAATACACAACAATAATAATTATCCCATAACTGTGTAGGGTTCCAGTGTAACTAACTAGATGAGTCTGTGTTTTAGATGTAGAAAGATTGTATTAACACAGATTTTAAACCTCAGACGTCTTTTATAATATCATATTGTTATTAACAACCATGGGGAGCAGAGCATTCAGCTGCTCTGCTCCCCGTCTCTGGAATTCATCACCACCGCAACTCAGAAACATTGATTCATTCCCCCATTTCAAATTGCAACTCAAAACACATCTGTTTAAAACTGCCTATTCCACTTGATGTCAATTGCTCTGCCTCTTTCTATTGTTTTATTGCTATTGTATTCTTTATTTTTTGCTGCTTTTAATGTCTTTTGTATCCCTGTACGGTGTCCTTGAGTGCCGAGAAAGTCGCCTTTAAATAAAATGTATTATTATTATTAACAACACATAAAAGTCACCATGACTTATAACAGTAAGATGAGCAGCTGATCCCAGAGAGTGTGTCACTGCTGTACAAGAACGTCATGTCTCAGACAAGACAAGTCTCATGTTCTTCACGTCAGTCCTTCACGCTGTACGTTAGATTATTAAACTGCACACCTATTTGATAAAATGCAGATAAAGGTAGACACAAGCAGATGTCCACCTACACAACATGACACGTCCACATAAATTAAAAGACAAAACACAGGAGTTGGAGCACTTTCTTGCTGCTGAAAGGCATATACGGTCAATATCACAAACACTTCTTATTTGTCTGTCTTTCTTTGTTCTCTCCTCTCGCATTATGCTGTCTTGTCCTGCCCTCCCCAGGGTGGCATGATTGACAGAATTGAGAGCAACATGGATCAGTCAGTGGGCTTTGTAGAGAGGGCAGTGGCCGACACCAAAAAGGCAGCCAAATTCCAGCAGGAGGCGCGCAGGGTAAGTTGAGACTGATTCAGCAGTAACATGAATGTAATAACCTAATGAAACATTTAAAAAGTTGTAACAATCCCACAAATGATATATTTTACTGTAGACATTTGTTTCCTCTGATTGTTTCTTTATACATAACATAAATGCATTGATTGGCTGTCAGGCAGGGTTGTCCTTGACAAAATTATTGGATGACTAACACGCATATGATTTTGTCGACTAATCGATTAGTAGATTTAATCGACAGATCTGTAAAACTGTTTCTCCACAGAGAATCGTGCAAAAAGCACCACTTTATATTTTGTGTTTACCAGAGATGTGCTCATCTCAGAAATAAGTCATTCAGCATTACAAAATGACTAATCAACTAAAGAGATCTTAGTTGACTTAGACCAAAACAACCGATTAGTCGACTAATCGACTAAGAGGGGGACAGCACTAATTTACTGAGTGATGCACATAACATAAACATAACAATGACAACCATAAACCCATGATCAAGCCAGGAGTTGCATTCCCCTATGATAGGTTAGTAGTTGAGACTAGAGAATTACTTCTGTGAAGGAGGCCACTTTGAAAGTGTTCATATTGTTGTTTTTTGTAGAATGTACATATTGTATAATTGTAGATATCCAAGCAAGTGTGGAATGAAACTGCCCAAATAATTAATACATTATAGAATAAATGTTATATTTGATATTATATGACTCTAAACAAGAACTGTTCTATTGTATTTATGATTCTAATTTTAGCTAAATGACAAATTCTCAAAAGGAAATGAAACAACTAAGTTTGTTGTATAACCGAAAACAGCGGGAGGAAGATCATCTGAATTGTAGAGGAACATTACTTATGACATTTCAATTTAAAGTCTGCCTTCTACTTCAGAACACACCACATCATTTTTCAATCCAGTGGAATGTCTTGAGTGACAAAAATAGATGACCCAATCGACAGAATACAAAATATTTATTAGGCTCTGGTGCAACCTGGCCTAGAACCATCTGGATTAGGTCTTGACCCCCTCCATTTTGATAAATTTGATTTGTGCTCGGTTTTGAATTAGTCTTGAGTAATTTTAACTCCAGCATTGGGGAATGCAATGTAACATCATCTTCCTTTCAATCTCTGTATCCTTTTCCCTCCTGTTCTCCAGAAACAAATGATGATCTTCTGCTGCTGTGTGATTTTGGCCTTGGTACTCGGTTCATTTGTCTACAGCTTCTTCAAATAGAAAACCAGAATGAGGCCACCCCGCAGCTCAGTCCACACAGTACAGGATGAGGCAGAGCAGAGCTACTTGCCGAGGATCACAAAATAGAGCCTGGGCTCTGTTTACTGTCATTTCAACTAATTCAAGATAAACATCAAAGCTGCAAATATTTGCATTTGATCTCAGTTATTTCTGAATATGTTCTAACAACTTTTTTGAAACTTCTCTGGGTGCCCCACATTTAAATTCAGTTTCAATGCAGTGTCTGGATATTTCAAGTTATAGGCATGGACGATCTGGTCTAAGAAGAGAACTTAATATTACTCCAAGGCATTTAGTTTATTTAATGTATCTGCTTCATACAGATTAAGATCAGCATTCATGGTCAGCTGCAGAATTTACTGAGAGCCATATGATGTTTGGGTTAAACAAAGCATTACTTAAATAACATATTAGATACACCTTTCAATGCCTACATTGCATTGCATCCAATGCCCCGCCACCACAAAATAACCTCAAACACCATAGTTAAACCAACAGAACAATAGTCCCAACCAAAACCTGAACATCATTGTGTTGATAAATATAAGATGTATTGTCGAGCTGTAACTAATGAAGTTGAAATCAGAATACCTTACAAAATGTAGAAACAAAATGTCCCATTTACAATAAGCAGTCCCTTGTATGAATTGCCCTCTTAGCCCAATTTTGGGAAATATGTCTTCCTTCTTTGACTCTGACCTCAGAAAAAATACTGTTGCAGTAGTTTTATGAATTTGTATGGTATTAAAAGTGCAGGAATTTTCAGTAAATGCTGGTTTTTATGTAGGACTTTTCAGGAGTATTGAGTTTAGATTAGCTAGTGAGTGGCAAAGTAGAAAAATTACTAGAAAGAGTAGATGTCTATATTCATATACCCTGAATATCTCAGTCTCTCTTATACTGAAATGGATGGATTCCTTACAAAGTTATCAAACCTGAAAGATTTTCTTGAGTGAGCTTCAAGATTTGGATCTCAGATGATCCAAATATTTGAAAGGTAACTTCGTTTTCTTTCAACCTGGGCCCCATTTTTCTGTTTTTGTGTCTAAGTGACTGATGTTAGTCAAATTAGTCCAATATTAACCAAGAGAAACAAGCTACAATGTTATGTTATTAGGCAATTGCGCACCTTCAATTTACGTCCACAAAAAGTGTGTGTTTTTGCCACTGACAGGCTCAGATTATTATTCTAAGTGTCTGACAACATTATGGAAAGGATCCCTACAGAGGTCAACCTTTTGTTAAAGAGTAAGAGCCTTTTTGTTTAACATGAAACATCCCCGGAATAGCTATTGCCAAACTCACCAGACTCCATCAATTTTAAATTTTAATTTTAATCATTGTAAAAAACACTTCTCTCAAATTTGAAGAAAAAAAAAACTAAATATAACTATCAAATGCTGTCTTGGTTTGTTTCTTCACTGTTCCAACAATTACCACTCTGATTTTGTTGAAATAAACGCTTATGTGTATAAATATGCTTATGTGTCTGGGTTAGCTCAGTTGGTAGAGCAGCCCCAAAAATATTCTAAAGAAAAAGAAATAAACCCTTAATTCACCCATTTACATGTGAAAATAGTCTGGCTCTATACACACTAAAAGTACTGTTTATTTGAATGGAGTCTGGTGAGTTTGGCGATGGCGATTTGAAAAAGGATTTTACTCTTTAAAAAAATGTCTATCTCTGTAGGGATCCTTTCCATAATCTTGTCAGATACCTATAATAACAACCTGAGCCTGTCAGTGGCAAAAACAGCCCTTTTACTGAATGGAAATTGACGATGCGCATTGCCCGAAAAGATTACATTGCAGCCTGGTTCGCGGCTGCAGGTTACAGAATTCCCGCTGAATACTGGACCAATTTCAAAGATTTCTGTTCACATTACAGTTAGACACCAATGCATGGGAAAATAGGGTCCAGGTTGTAAAATAAAATAAAAAATGAAATTACCCTTTAAAAGATACTGAGTAGTAGGATCTGCCTTCACAAATACATTGAAAATGTTGTCATATCCAAGAAACAACTGAAAATGATTTATTAATGAGCAAGGAATGAATAAGATAAAGTGAAAGTGAACCAACCTCAGACAGATATCCCTATAGCATGACTGCATGACTACCACACTGCCCATTATCACGGTGCATATCTATGAAGTCAGTATCCTAAGTATTGAGGCAGCATTGTTGTTATTCTTTTGTACATTTCTCTGTTACTTGTGTTTTGATGTGGAAACTATACTACTGTGTTAATACTTATGCTATCGGCTGCATTTAATGATACCTGCTGTGACACCATAGTGGGCCTTTATTCAAATCATTTTTCAATTTAATGGAGGAAAGTCACTTTCCATAAATAATTCACATATTGAAGTTTTGATGTTGAACTGATTAAAATATTATTGAAATTAGATGCTGTGTGATCTAAAAATAGGAGTAAACGCTAAAGGTGTTAGATTAGAAATGGAAATAAACACAGCCCTGCTTTATTTTATTACCTGACACTGCCTTGGGGGGGTGTTCTACTTCAGGTCTTTGTTGTTTGTGTATTTACTACAAACATTGCTTTAATTTTTAATATATGTATGTCGGTTTTGCCCCTTCTTTTTTAAAGGACTATGACTGTATTTCCAAAGAGCTTGTTCTTGTTTCATGCCATGGTTTGACTCTGGTTGGTCTTTGACATTTGCATTCTTCCTCTTTGCTCTAGATCCACAAATGCAGTCGGCTACACTGCAAGTATGGGCTGACATTGACACTGCACTGCAGCCTACTCTTGTAATGTCAGCCTACTCTTAAACCATATTTGGATCTTTTGCAATTTGAGACTAGATTTGGTCAATGGCTCATGCGTAGCTCAGCAACAGAAAGTGTCACATTTTAATGTTGGTTATTGAAATATTGTGTAGAATTATTTTTGTGAGCAATACAAGCAGTGGTGTTTTTTCGTACTCATCTTAGGTGGCAAGCTACAACTGCAGCACCTGCCAAAAATACTCTGTGGATGTCATACTGTAGGTCTACAACTTTCTTTACTGTCTCATGCTGCCATCAAGTTCACCTTGAAAGATCCCTCTGACATTTAAAGATTTAACAAGACTTAAAATATTAACAAATTGATGTTAGACTCTTCGAGCAGAGCAGAAAACTTCTTTGGGCTGTCAAAATAAAATGGATGAAATGTATTTCCCAAGAATAAGATAACATAACATATGGGTAACCAAATATAACCTGGGTTGTTCATTGCACCTGTAAATGTGTTTTTGGACTTGAATGCAGAGTCACCAGTTGTGGGTGTCCACCTGACAGTGGGAGGATGCCACTTTCTTTGCCAGATTTCCAGAAGGCTAGATGTAAACCTTACAAAAATACCGTAACATAATTACCTTGATAGTTAGAACTTAATTAAAAAATAACATTCCTATTTGTCAAAAGGATGATTCGAGGGGGAAATAGGAAATTAGACAAGACTAATAGTTAACCATGTTTCAGTACGCACATTGGCCATTCTATTCACTATTATTATTAGCTTGTGTGACAACCTGTAGTGTGATTTTGTGTCTTTCCTTTCCCTGCGTACATTATTTAAGCCTTGTCACTGTAGCAATGTATTACAATGTATTCTATTGTTGTATTGTCTTTTGTAGTTTTGCCCACTGTTGACGATAATAAATTGAAACTGTTATTTATTTTGCTTATAAGTGATTATTTACGTTTTGATTAATTTGTACTGCGCATCACAGTTTAGCATGTTCCTCTCGCTCGCCGTATTCAAGCTGTACGTGTTTGAAAGACAAGTCACCGCCACCAATCACAAGAGCTATGCAACATTTCCCAGCCAATCGCCTAAAGCTCGTCTTCCATTTATGGACCGACAAGCACTTCCTCGTTGAGGTGAAGGCTACAAAACGTGTCCCCCCGATGCGAGCCTTTGGGAGTTAAAACGCTGGACACAGAAGACGTCACACATCTCGGATTACTGAAGGTGTATGTAACTGGACGGACCTGTGTAAATATGGGGGTAAGCATTGTAAATACGTAATTTTTTAGGTAAATTGGGGTTAGGGAGTGATGACTAGTTATGTTGGGTAATGGGGCGGTGGTCAGTGCGTTGTATCATCGCGTGATTGGCTTTTTCTTTTGACTGATTGTGTTTTTGTCCAATAATTAACGTTATTGGGAAATATTAACCAATGAAGTATGAGGTAGTTTTCAAATTGTGCTGTTATTGGTAGTTTGCCAGCTCCTTCTCATGGCTATTGGTTATACTTGTCCAATCACAATTTGCAAATATTTCTTGTGAATGACACTGCTGTAGTCCAATGAATGCCTTGCCGGAATATCTGTGATTGGTCTAATGTACGGTTGTGGGCGGGATATAGTGATGTTTTGTGATGGGATGGAAAATGGCGGCTGTTCGGAAACCGCATTAACTTTATACCATACTAGTAATAACCAGTGGCAGCAACCGTGTACGCCTTTTTTCTTGCAGTGCATTTAGAAATATCTGAATGTTGCAATTTCAATATGACTTAAGGTCATGTTGAGTTTTATATCTATATAAGCAGGACTCCTTCCAAAAGGCAAACATTAGCTGGACACGACTTGGAATGGTGAAGGCAAGGAACAAAGAGTATTGATACAGTCTTGATTTTACGCTAATGATAATTGTATGTGCTTTTCCACTTTCATTTAGTGTAGTACTATAATTGGCCTTTTTAAGTGAGTAGGGCTCTACATTAAGCTTTTAGCCAACGTCGTTTCACCAAACCTGTGTAAAGTCAGTGAGTGTAACGTTAAGGTTAATCTAGCTATCCAAAGACAACATAGCTATCGTATTGCGATCTCAATTAGCTAGTCCGGAGACTCAAATTAACCATTTCATTTGTTGTTGTTTGAACTTAAAATAGGTTAGTTTAAGTAAAGTTACCGTTGAAAACACGCGCCTTCCAAGTGCTTGTTTACTATCCAATGGAGCCAAGGGGCGCTGCAGTAACGTCACAGTTGGTGATTTTCTGATGGGTCTAAAACGTTAACCTTAATACTCAGCGGCGTTAAATACATGCATTATTGGACAGAGCTCGGTTTCCAGTTATAATGGATGATTCCAAGCCGAGGTACAGCAAAAGGCTGGTAAGTTTAAAGTAAATTTGGTCACGTTGCCATTTTCTTTTATCAACACTGCTTTCATATGTTAATTCAACAACCAAATACAAGAAATGTGCTGTGTGTATGTGCTAAGGGGCGCGGAATACTACCAGTGAGTGTCTGTTTCTTAACTCAGATTGCATTTCGTTGCCCTCTTTTATCTTTTGCCATTCTCTGAACTACGGTATTTACATTGCAATACTTTGTTGTCCTTGTCTCCTTCTCTTCTCTCTTGTAGTGGTCATCTCTTTGAGCTGCATCAGTGTCAGTCTTTCGTTTAGTGGCTCTGTTCTTTCCCTGTCCTCTCGGTCTCCTCTGCTTAATCTCCTTCCACTTAAAAACAACTTTGTTAAACATACAAAACTTCTCTTGCGGAGAATAAAGCTCTGAAAAGAAAATCACATTGAGGTCTGTATTACTCAGTTAGTTTAGTTGTAATCCCATTTTGTGTGCTGAATCCACATTCACGACATGGTAAACGGCGCAGCGCTGTACAAGTTACAAATCAAGCAGCTAGTGCTGGACGGTATGACCAAAAATGTATGACGGTATATTTTAAATGGAAGACATTCAACTCGGGTGTGACATAATCATAGACAGTATATAATGGACCAATAGACCCCGTTGCTCTGGACGGAGACCAGTGAAGGCTATTAGAAGCACTTTTCCGGTGATGGCCAGCTTTACTGCGCAGCCTCCAACTGAGAGAATGTGACGTGAGCAACGTGTCTGAAAGTTGTAAGTCTTCTGGTAGCTGTGCCAAGAGAAATCTCAATCATTCCCAATCTTACAGATACGGAGACTGTAGGTGTATGTAAGGAGATAACATGGGCACAGGCTAATTACTGATCACTAATGCTAGTTAACATTAGTAATTAAACCTAAACATCTCATGTAAGTCGAAACTGCCTGCGCGCTTCTCCTGTACTATACGGTAATTCCTCTACTATGCGACAGTAAGTCACTTGGTTATGACACAATCGTTAGCCTATTTTTACAAAAACGTCTGCTACGGAGCTATAGCGTGAGGTACAAGGTAATGAAGCCTTTTATACATTGTCGTGTTTCTTTGGAACTAAACAACGGACAAATAGAGTCTTTAAACGCTTCAGATGTAAAGTTATTCGCAGTCAAGTGACGTAAAAAAAAAATGGCGGTCAGCGGAATGCTAACAGGAGGTGATAGCCAGTTAGCAACAAAATGGCGCCATGATGGCTCGAGTTCTGAAGCGAAGCTTACCCCCTTGGACATAATTCCCAGCTACGGCTTCCTAGTTCCCAGGTAAATGGAACGCACTAGAAGAATAATCTACTGTAGACTAGGGCTGGGCGATAAAACGATAACGATATGTCTCGCGATAGACACGTAATCAATATCAATAGAAAATGCGGTTGATAAAATGTTCGATAATTTGTTTTTCTTCATCAGAAGAAACCAGAGATTGTGAAGCAAGTTTGGTTGCATGAACAAAGGCACTCGCTCTCTGGTAACCTAGCGACGTAGGGAGTGACACTCTAACAGCCAATCATGTAACAGTATCAAGTTTGGTTGCGCCACATCGCTGTCTCGTGTTCTTCAATAACAGAACCGGCGTGGAGTGATAAGTGGAAAGTGAGTGCCGCAGCGAGCGAGGAAATTGTTGATAAAACAAAAGTCAGTATGGCAGTTTTTGGGGATTTTATAAGTCTGACCGTAGACAGACCAATGTCGTCAGACCGTCGTCCCCACCAACACTGGTACTACCACAAACTTGTTTTACCACCTTAGCCGCGCTCACACTTTGGAGCACAGCCGTATTTGGTACTAAACCTGCAGAAAATAGTTTCTCAGGTTTATTATATTTAACATTTTGCACTATTTTATTACACTTTATGAAGCATTTCTTACTTATTCTTTAAGTTTGCACCTTAATGTTAAGAGATAATTGTTAAGTGTTCATTGTGATTTTAGACCTATGTTTACATTTTAATTATTTTAGTGTTTTCCATGGTTGTGTTGACATTCCTGCTTTATAACTGAGGGGATTATAATCAGAGGAAGGTTAAGTTTAAAATAAAAATGTTTAAATTTAATATATTTTTCTCCTGGTCCTTATTTTAAATAGGTCATAAAAAATATCAATAATTATCGATATCGACCGATATGAAACACTTACTGTATATCGCGATACAGATTTCAGCTATATCGCCCAGCCCTACTGTAGACATGCTTATTTTCGTCCCTTTTCCGACGCAATGCTATAATGCACGTCAGAAACAATATCAGAATCGGAATACTTTATTGATCCCCTCAGGAAAATTGTTCAGTTACATTTGCTTGTCAAATTAAGGTAAGAGTATGAAAATACCGAGTCAATAAGTGTATAAGTAACACAGCTTCAGTGCAAGAAATAGAAACGTTAAGTAGAAGTAAAGTGAGGGTAAGCAGCCCTTTTAAGAAATTTTAAGCGTCAAAGACTTAATTTCCTGTATTCTGATATATTTTTAGACCCCAATTTTATGGTTAAAACGTCAGGTAACAATTATATAATATAATGGAATATAATTCAGTAAGGGAAACTACGACAGCCTGACTCTGCAAACGGAGATCCCATTGGCACTAGCTTCACAGCGGGGTGTTCAGGTGCAGTCAAAACAATGCAGCTTAGCTGGCTTATCGGTGCCAGCGGCATGTGTAAAATATCAGCTGTGGATGAGAGGGAGGGAGGGAGGGAGGGAGGCTGGCTGCTGAAAACCGGATGTTTTGGCACTCAGATATTCTTTGGCGCTGGCTAAAACCTCTTTGAGGGGCGCCACAACTTTCTCTATGCAGGACAAACCCTGGTTAGGTTAGAAAGTAAGATTAGGTTGAACAGGTTGTTGCTAAAACAATGGATTGTACATAACTAAGGTACAGTATGAATATAAGTAGCTGCAGTGAATAAATAAAAGAGATTGCCCATGTAACTGATAAATTATTGTTAGGGTAATTATTGTATTGTATATAATTGTCCAAGAATATTTTAAGATGTGATGTGGAAATACTGTTGTGAGTCAAGTTTTGACACTTTAAAGGTGCTCTAAGTGATGTGACATGTTTTTTTAGCCAATAACCGACAAGTAGGAGTTGGTTGAGTCATGACTACACATTGTGGAAGTAGCCTAAGTGCTAACGCTGCTGCAGTGATGACTCAACCAGCTCCTTCTTGTCAGTTATTGTCTGGAACACTGTTTGTTATGGTTCGTGGGGCAGGTTGGCGCAGTTTGTTTTTGTTGCCGTTTGTGGAGCCTGGGCTATCTTCAGAGACCGTGTTTTTTTCTTTTTTTTTTTTTAATGGTGTGTTCAGGGGACAGGCAACAGGAGGAGGAGATCTCCCGATTCGATATCTCCATGCATCACGGAATATTATCCCTCAAATACATTATTCTATTAAAGCCATGTAAGATATTTAATGTATAGCTTTTCAAGCTTCAAAAACAAAACCATCTGCAGTGCTCAAATACTAAATAAATTGGATACATAAAACTAGAGCACTGAGCACATGGCACTTCCTGAATGTGCAAACCTTAACAGAATATGTAAACGGAAATGTTGTTAGGCCTACATCAAATTGTAAACCGAAATAATCGTTTTTGAGCCTGCCGATTATCGACGCAGCATCGTCCATGTCCACGATTCGATGCATCGATTTATTTGATTAATTTCAACACCTCTAGTGTGTGTATGTGAGCGAGACACAAGTGACAGAGACGGAAGAGAGCAGGGAAAGGAAATGCAGCGGAACGTGTTTTAAATAGCATTTAAAAAATGCCACCCATTAGTCTGTGTGGGAAACACTGTTATACGTAGATAATTGATGATCTGGCTTCAATTCACCACCCCACCATCGGAGTTGCCGATTTCTCCAGTCTCCATAATGTAAATTAAATTTGAATTTTGTATTGGTAAGAAGACCTGATATCTTACTGAATTCAAACTGGCAAGCTTGCACTGAAGTACATATGGGGGCATTAGAAAACACTATTAACCTGAGATTATTGTGTGGTTGAGGTGGGAGAGATTATAGAGCACAGGGGGGTTGGGGGCTGAGCCTGGGATTATCCCTGGATCAGCTGTCATGACAACCCTACAGCAGTATTGTCTCAATCAATTAGAGGCAGTGTTATATTTTGTTTGTGTGAATGGAAAACACATCAGGTACTTATTTCACATAAGTACCTGATGTGTGTTTTCCATTAATCTTTGTGTCCTGGGGTTATTTTCATGCATTTAGTGCTTGCAGGCCTTTTTTCCATTTCCCCTCATGTTGCTATTTAAAGGTCCTATGACATGCTGCTTTTTGGATGCTTTTATATAGACCTTAGTGGTCCCCTAATACTGTATCTGAAGTCTCTTTTATATAGACCTTAGTGGTCCCCTAATACTGTATCTGAAGTCTCTTTTATATAGACCTTAGTGGTCCCCTAATACTGTATCTGAAGTCTCTTTTATATAGACCTTAGCAGTCCCCTAATACTGTATCTGAAGTCTCTTTTATATAGACCTTAGTGGTCCCCTAATACTGTATCTGAAGTCTCTTTTATATAGACCTTACTGGTCCTCTAATACTGTATCTGAAGTCTCTTTTATATAGACCTTACTGGTCCTCTAATACTGTATCTGAAGCCTTTATCAACTGCCACTTTGCTTGTTTGCAAGCCATGATGTCTCGCTCTTTCTCATGGGTGGGCAAAGCAGAGAAAGGGGAGGTAACCTTGCTCCTTATGACTTCATAAGGAGGAGATTCCAGATCGGCCTGAGCTCTCTGAGCTTTCATTTTCTCAAAGGCAGAGCAGGATACCCAGGGCTCGGTTTACACCTATGCCCATTTCTAGCCACTGGGGGACCATAGGCAGGTTGGGGGAACTCATAATAATGTTAAAAAACCTCCATAAAATGAAATTTTCATGCCATGGGACCTTTTTTAAAGGAGACATATGCTCATTTTCAGCTCCATACTTGTATCTTGGGTTTCTACTGGAAACTGATGCACTGATAGGCCTACACAAGCTGAAATGGTTTCAAAAAGTGTAACCGTGTTTATTATATTACAAAGGCACTATTGAAACACCGGCCTGCTGTAGGGTTTCCGGTAAGAACTAGGGGTGCACCGATCCAATATTAAGATAAGACAAAATAGCTGGGTCGGAAAAATGTACAGATCCACGGGCCCATTAGTTTTGTTAGTTTTTTTTTCCCTCTCTTGCACGTGTGTCGCATGCTGGAAGAGTTGCGTGTACAAATAAATAAGAATTCAATACATTCATCTATGTTATTTTGTCTTAGTTAGGAAAGTAATGTTTAGTTAGGAAAGTCTGGTGACTTTAGTCTCTTCCACATGGTGGAAGGAAGGTATAAGGTGGAAGGTATACAGTGTATTATTAATTCAACAATGGTATCGGGTATCAACAGATACGCAAAGCGGTATTGGGACTGAAAAAGTCGGATCAGTACATCCTAGTAAGAACTTGAATCAGAGATGTCTGACTTTGAGATCCAGGAAGATTTATTTACAACTCGAACATGAAGTTAACTATGAAGTTGGATTTGATTCCAGTGTTTCCCACACATAGACTATTGTGTGGCGGTGCGCCTCACTAACAACGCCGGCCGCCGCACATTGCGTTTCGTTATTAATTTTATTTTTTTTAAATGCTAGTTAAAATACGTTCTTCTGCATTTCCTTTCCCTGCCCTCCTCTGTCTCTCTGTCACTTGTGTCTCACACACACACACAGGTCCTCCCACCGTGCGGTGTTTTCTTTTTTTTTTTTAAAGCCTCCAACGTCCCCTTCCCGGCAGCGCGGCAATGGTTATGTTTACGGTTACGGTGAGCTGCCTGTAAGGCCACGTTGGAGGCTTAAAACACCATCGATCCCACTGCACAGTGTCTGTCTCCAACTCTCCAAGGAGAGAAGACGGCTGGCGAAATTCACAAGTTCATGAAAGGTTGGCATCTATCTCGTGAACACCTTTACACAATCACACATTCACAATCACCTACCCAACTCTTAGCAAAGAAGCGATTGTGCCTGCTTTAGAAAGTTATCTAGTCGCAAGTTTGCGGTGAAATTTGGGTTGTCGAGGTCAAAACACATGTAGCAGCTGTGAATCAAATTATAAATAATGTTATGTAATTGACATTAAACACTGAATGTTTGCTGCTTCAATCCAGAAGAGTGTTGAAGTATTTTCCGTGACTGAAAAAGGAGTGTTCATCCTATCTTCATTTTCATCTTTTCGTTAATAAAACTGATGCATTATGCTTTAAACGCTACTTCAATTTTAATCAGGGCAGCAAGCAATCCAAAGTGTCACGTCTTATTGTTATAACCTCCTTACAGTTGTCCTGCAAGGTGGGCTGAAACCACCTCACGGCTATGTGCTTGCTTTTATTTAATCGTGTGCTTTGATGTAAACTTATAACATAATACTAAAACAAACAAACCTGGGATAGTAAGTCTATCATCTATAATGTTACAAAAGCAAGGATAACTATAATATATAACAAGTAATGTGTCTGTAACACTCTGTTTTTGCACCGGTTTCTTTAAAGGGGTGATAGAATGCAAAACCGATTTTTACCTTGTCATAGTTGAATAACGACAGTTCGGTGGGTAAATAGGACATACATAGAAGCTCAAAATCCCACATCTGAAACTTTTTTTTTATGCGAGAAATCAACTATGTTGAGGTCAAATATGGGCCGTTTTACGAAAATTGATGTCTAATTGCAATTTTTATCCGACTGTGTGTCGGAGTTCAGCGGCCGGTGCTGCCTGTGTAGCTGCCTCGCCGCCTGGCCTGCCTTCCTTCACAGACCCTGGCCTGCTGTGAGCTAGATTAAACTCCGTCAGGGCTGGCAGCCCACGGCACTCCATACCCGCGCAAACGCCAGCAATCTCTTAATTATAATGTGTTATTTAAACAAAACACCTCTTGTCCGCGAGTCTCATTGATAGAGCCTGCAGCTGGATGGAGCTAGCTCTATCAATGAGAGCTAGCTAGCCTCCTCTTAGAATTCCTCTGAAATTCACAAAAATTTATAAAATTGAAATCAGACACCATTGTTGGCTTTATAAGACCTTGGGGAAGAGGTTATATAAGTGGCGTGACGAAATTCAAACTGTAAATATACTCGGATTACGCCGAAAATGAAGCTAACTATCCGTGATTTGTAGCTACACATAGCTAGGATTGAAGGGACAGTCGCACCTAATGAAACCCTTACAGTTCACAAATATTCATTAACTTGATATTGGACACCGTTGTTAGCTTTATAAGACGTTTAGGTAGATGTATAAGTGGCGTGACGAAATTCAAACTGTAAATATACTCGATTTACGCCGAAATGAAGCTAACTAGCCGCAATCTGTACACATAGGATTGAAGAAACAGTCGCAGCTAACGCAACCCCTAGCTAGTGTTCACAAAAATTCATTAAATTGAAATCTGACACCATTGTTAGCTTTGTAAGACCTTGGGATAGCTGTGATATAAGTGCTGTGACGAAATTCAAAATGTAAATATAGCTACTATAGTTATACCGAAAGTGTAGCTAGCTAGCAGTGATCTTTTCCCATTGTATTGAATGGGACATATAGCTAGCTAGCTGCTCCTCCTAACAAAACAAGTGATAATTATAAAAATGCCTTACATTGAAAACGAACACAACGTTAGCTTTGTAAGACATTGGGGTAGATGTTATATACAGTACAGGCCAAAAGTTTGGACACACCTTCTCATTCAATGCATTTTCTTTATTTTCATGACTATTTACATTGTAGATTCTCACTGAAGGCATCAGAATTATGACTGAACACATGGAATTATGTACTTAACAAGAAAGTGTGAAATAACTGAAAACATGTCTTATATTTTAGATTCCTCAAAGTAGCCACCCTTTGCTTTTTTGATAGCGCTGCAAACCCTTGGTGTTCTCTCAATGAGCTTCATGAGGTAGTCACCTGAAATGGTTTTACCTTCACAGGTGTGCCTTGTCAGGGTTAATTAGTGTTTTTTTTTTCCCTTTTATTAATGGGGTTGGGACCATCAGTTGTGTTGTGCAGAAGTCAGGTTGATACACAGCCGACAGCCCTATTGGACAACTGTTAGAATTCATATTATGGCAAGAACCAATCAGCTAAGTAAAGAGAAAAACGAGTGGCCATCGTTACTTTAACAAATGAAGGTCAGTCAGTCCGGAAAATTGCGAAAACTTTGAATGTGTCCCCAAGTGCAGTCGCATAAAACCATCAAGCGCTAGGGATGGCGAAAACTACAAAATTTGAAACAGGTTAACCGTTTAGTTTAAAATATGAAATAACAGCCATTTCGAGCCGCACCTGCAATTTCTCAACTCTGTCGCATCTCTCTCTCTCTCTCACACACACACACACACACACACACACACACACACACACACACACACACACACACACACACACACACACACACACACACACACACACACTGCCCCGGCACCGCCCTTCCACTCACGTCACGTTTTTTAAATCCCCTACAGCACGAAACAAGTCCCGCAAATGCGGCGAAGAGGAGCTTGTATGTAATCGGAGGACAAATGGTTCCTTAGTTTCAAAATAGTTTGGGTACAAGCCAGGTGATCGCGTTTAAAATAAAAAAATTGAGTGTAGTGCTAACAATTATAAAGAAAGATGATGATCATCATCACCTTATCTGTTACCACTGAAATGCAGATGTAATGTGTTTCCAAATATAAGCCCATCTTATGCGGAATATTGCCTAATAGACTGCAACAGGATACAACCAATGGATAAAACGGGCACCTTCAGAATGCGTAAAACAGGCGATTAGGCCTAACAAAATGAATTGTTTGGTTCCGGTTTCCGACCGACTCTGTCAATTAATGTGCGACCCAAATTTATTTTATGAGCTTGGGGAAGAAATGATACTAATTAAATAAATACACAAATAAAAAGTTTATGGCGAACTATAATTACATTTTTGTACAGCACTCTTGCGATGCAAGATGCCCGTTTTCCTCCAGCACTGCTGGAAGAGGACCCGATGTCGCCACAGCGCCACTTAACGTTGCCGCGTCCAGTTTTACGGCAGCAGCAGCGTGAGGACGGCGCCTTCAACCAGCCCTCACCGGCCACGGCGGCCAGCTACAGCGCTACTGCGCCGCCGGGGAGCTTCAACACGTTAAACAGGGCCAATGAAACCACTCATGAACTATATGTTGTGTTTAATGTCGTTCAAGAGGATGACAACGTAGCAAGCAAACACGATCAAATGAAAGGTAAACCCCCTTTAGAGTGCTCTAATGTTACAGCAAGTCCCTGGGGCTCATTGGAGGTGGCTAACAGCAGTGAAGCTAATGATAACTTCACAACACAATTCATTTGGATACAAGCGTAGCATTATGGAAGATAGACGGGATTATGAACAGCGATGTGTGTGCGCGCGCGCGCGCACACACAGCAGAGCCGAGGTGTCTGCATTACTTCAGGCTGGAAACGATAGCTACAGCTTATACATTATTTTCTTCCGCTGGCGCAGATGAATTAACGGTACACTCGTTAACTGTAAGAAGCCTACAATAAACCCTCCATGATTAAAGAGTCAATATTTATCAATACCCACCTACCTGTTTTACAGGCAAATTTAAACATGTAGAAACCGATATTTCAGTCTGCTCTTCAAGTGCTGTCCACTCTTGTTCACAACGCTGTGCCAACAAAGCTCTACTCTACAAATGGCGACTTTACAAACAAGCTAAAATGAAAGATGTAAGTTTGTAGTCTGTTTCTTAGTTTGCAACGAATCTTGATTTTTAGACAAACTCTTGTAAACGTAGCTCCTGTCTAAACAAACCATCCTCTCCGCTGGAGCGGTAAACCTGTGGCTGTATTATAAGACCAAAACAAATACATGTGGCTACTTAATATGCACGTGAATTACATGTTTTAAATTTATTAAGCGACAACTGTACATGTAGTAACAGGTAGGCTATGTTATGAAAATATTGAGTATCCATCGCTACTGTAAAGGCAAACAGAAAAATCCTACTTATCCCTTGCTGCCACTGGGAAAAAAATAAAAAATAAAATAAATTCCCTATGACCCATGACCTCAACAGACAACAAACCGGAACCAAACAATTTTTTTTTTTTTTTTTTTTTTTTTTTTTTAGAGATCACTTTTTTTTTTTTAACCGACTAACAATAATTTTGACCGGTTAACGTTGAAACGGTCAACCACCGGTCAAACGGTCATCAGTTAACATCCCTATCAAGCGCTACAACGAAACTAGCTCACATGAGGACCGCCCCAGGAAAGGAAGACAAAGAGTCACCTCTGCTGCTGAGGAGAAGTTCATCTGAGTCACCAGCCTCAGAAATCGCAAGTTAACAGCAGCTCAGATTAGAGACCAGATGAATGCCACACAGAGTTCTAGCAGCAGACACATCTCTAGAACAACTGTTAAGAGGAGACTGCGCGAATCAGGCCTTGATGGTCAAATAGCTGCTAGGAAACCACTGCTAAGGAGAGGCAAGAAGCAGAAGAGATTTGTTTGGGCCAAGAAACACAAGGAATGGACATTAGACCAGTGGAAATCTGTGCTTTGGTCTGATGAGTCCAAATTTGAGATCTTTGGTTCCAACCGCCGTGTCTTTGTACGACGCCGAAAAGGTGAACGGATGGATTCAACATGCCTGGTTCCCACCGTGAAGCATGGAGGAGGAGGTGTGATGGTGTGGGGGTGCTTTCCTGGTGAAACTGTTGGGGATTTATTCAAAATTGAAGGCATACTGAACCAGCATGGCTACCACAGCATCCTGCAGCAACATCCCATCCGGTTTGCGTTTAGTTGGACCATCATTTATTTTTCAACAGGACAATGACTCCAAATACACCTCCAGGTTGTGTAAGGGCTATTTGACCAAGAAGGAGAGTGATGGAGTGCTGCGCCAGATGACCTGGCCTCCACAGTCACCGGACCTGAACCCAGTAACCGGACCTGAACCCAGTCGAGATGGTTTGGGGTGAGCTGGACCGCAGAATGAAGGCAAAAGGGCCAACAAGTGCTAAGCATCTCTGGGAACTCATTCAAGACTGTTGAAAAACCATTTCAGGTGACTACCACTTGAAGCTCATCAAGAGAATGCCAAGAGTGTGCAAAGCAGAAATCCGAGCAAAGGGTGGCTACTTTGAAGAAACTAGAATATAAGACATGTTTTCAGTTATTTCACACTTTTTTCTTTCTTTTTTTTTTCTCTCCACATGTGTTCATTCATAGTTTTGATGCCTTCAGTGAGAATCTACAATGTAAATAGTCATGAAAATAAAGGAAACTCATTGAATGAGAAGGTGTGTCCAAACTTTTGGCCTGTACTGTGAATGGCGTGAAGAAATTCAAACTGTAAATATATTATAGTTATGCCGACCGCAGGACTCGGAGCCCCGGTAGTGCAGTATCCACAAAGGGTGACTTTGCCTGGGTATGGAGCCTAGCAGGCTGCCGCTTTCTCGTCCAATTGTGTGGAGCTCCTAAAGTCTGACACCTCTTACCAAATTTGCAATTAGCCATACATTTTCGTAAAACGGCCCATATTTGAGCTTTATATAGTTGATTTCTCGCATTAAAAAGTCTCAGAAGTGAATTTGGTAATTAAACATTGCAGTAAATAAAGTTTATTTCTATAGCACATTTAAACGGCTCGCGCTGACCAAAGTGCTGTACAAAAAAAATAAAACACACGTACAAATCAGTGATTTAGGCTAAAAAGTACATTGAAAGACAAACGCTTAATTACAAACCTAGCAGGATAAGACAATTAAGATGCTGGGAAGGCCAATGTAAAAAGTTGAGTTTTGAGCCTGGCTTTGAATATCACAATTGAAGGGGCATTTCTGATGTCAGGTGGCAGTCGGTTCCACAGCTGAGGGCCAGCAATCGAAAAGGCTCTGTAACTTTTTTGCTTAAGCCGGGACCGTGGGACATGGAGGAGGCCTTGGCTAAAGGATCTTAGGGACCTGGGGGCTACGTGAAGATGAATGATATCCGCTATATAGCTGGGGGCCAGGGTGTGAAGAGCTTTACAAACCATCAACAGTATTTTGAGTTGTATCCTAGACTGGACTGGAAGCCAGTGCAAGGAGGCTAGGAAAGGTGTAATGTGTTCATGCTTTTTTGTATTCGTGAGCAGCCTAGCTGCTGCATTTTGGACCATCTGAAGCCGTGCCACCAGAGTCAGAGGGAGACCAAAGTGGAGAGAGTTAGAATAGTCTAAGCGGGAGGTTATGAAAGCATGGATGACTTTTTCCAGATCATTGTATGACCGAACAGACTTGAGTTTAGAAAGTATTCTTAGTTGGTTTAAAAACTGGACTTTACAACAGAAGATATTTGTTTCTCCAGGTTAAGATGGGAGTCTAAAATAACACCCAAGTTACGTGCATGGGGTTTAACATAGGGGGCAAGGGGACCAAGGTCGGCAGGGATGGCAGTTTTGGATTTTGAAGGACCAAAGACGATAACTTCAGTTTTGTTATCATTTAACTGAAGAAAATTGTTAGCCATTCATATTTTCTTTTCTTTCAAACAGTCTAAAATAGGCTGAATGGAGTTGCTGGATTTAATTGGGATGTACACTTGGGAGTCATCTGCATAGAAATGGAATGAGATATTAAATGTTCTGATTATGTTCCCTAAGGGGAGCATATAAAGGCTGAAGAGTACTGGACCCAAAATGGATCCCTGAGGGACACCATAAGACACAGGGGCAAGGGATGAGTAGTACTAAGAGTACTGGCCTATGGATACTGAGAAAGATCTTTGGTGGAGGTAGGAGTGAAACCAGTTTAGAGCTGTATCCTTGATACCAACCCACTGTTCAAGACGCTCTAGTAGTGAACCATGGTCTACAGTGTCAAATGCAGCGCTAAGATCCAACAAGACCAGAATGGCATTATCACCTGTGTGTGTGTGTGTGTGTGTGTGTGTGTGTGTGTGTGTGTGTGTGTGTGTGTCTCTGTGTGTGTCTCTCTGTGTGTGTCTCTCTGTGTGTGTCTCTCTGTGTGTGTGTCTCTCTGTGTGTGTCTCTCTGTGTGTGTGTCTCTCTGTGTGTGTCTCTGTGTCTCTGTGTGTGTGTCTCTGTGTGTGTCTCTGTGTCTCTGTGTGTGTCTCTGTGTCTCTGTGTGTGTGTCTCTGTGTGTGTCTCTGTGTCTCTGTGTGTGTGTCTCTGTGTGTCTCTGTCTCTTAGGGCCAAAACGCAGGGATGCATAAGGGCCAATAAAATATCAACCAAGCCATTTTCAGCCCAACCAATGTTACATACCCCATTATGAGACCATAAGGAACTGTGTGAAATGCCCTATACAATCATTCTATCACCCCTTTAAGATTCAGTTCCGGTCCTCGTTTGTCTCCTCCTTCAACCGTTTGTCCTTTTCTCTGTCACCTATGCCTCATATTACATTTTCACGCATCTGCCCTTCCCTCCATCTTCCTAGCGGGCTGGTACCAGACGACGTTACCATGACGATGGCATCTCAGATGAGGAAATTGATGGAAGGAGGATGTTTGATCTGGAGGAGAAAGTCCACAGTCAGAGGTTCAGCTCTAACCGGGTCTTGCGCATGGAAGGAAAAGGTAGGTGGACACAGTCAGTGAGGTTTACAAGTTGGTGAGGTTTTTTTTTATGTGGAAAGCTGGTTCTCGGATTGGAGAAGCTGAGTGAGAAAGGCACTTAACGTTGGAGAGAAGTTTTTCTTGATAAAGTTGTGCCAGAGCTGGACACAAACGATTACCTGAGAACAACGGTAGATAACCCTATGGGGCCTAAGCCATTATTTTTTCAATATTTGGGTTGCCTTGTCTCCTTGTGTAATAATGCTTCTATATAGATCTCAGCGATAGGGAAAAAATCTAATATCACAATATTTTTGACAAAGTACATCGATGGCGATATTGTAAGGTTGACTGTTGGTGCTTTCACAAAACATGAGATTTTTTATTAAAAAATCATCAATAATGTGGATGTAATTACGAAGTGGTTAAAAGCAAAAAAATAGAACCCTCTGGTAAATTCAGAAAACTACATCATCGGGCGGCTGTGGCTCAGGTGAAAGAGCGGTCACTTGCCAATCGGAAGGTTGGTGGTTCGATCCCTGGCTCTGGCAGTCCAATGTTGAAGTGTCCCCGGGCAAGACACTGTACCCCGAATTGCTCCTGATGCTGTGTGAATGTTCATCTGATAAGCAGGTGGCAGTCTCGGCCATAGTGTATCAATGTGTGTCTAAATGGTGAATGGTTCCTGTTAGTGATGCACCGATGTGAAAATTGTGGCCGATACCGATAACAGATATTAATATTGCTGTTATGGCCGATACCGATATTTACCGATGTCGATATCTCTGCATAGAACACATTTTTTATGATAATCAAATAAGGAACTATTTTCCAAAAGGCATTTTTTTTAACTTTTGTGATTTATTTTCAGAAATCACTGATATTGGGCACCTTTACCTGTGTGCAAAATATCGTACCAAGTAGTCATCACATTTTCAGAAGAAAAAATAAATATTTATATAAAAATACATTTTTAAAAGGATACAAGTGTGTCCTGAATTCACACTATGAATAAGCCAACCCTGAGTATTCACAATAAACATCTAACTCACTTGAGACCAAGTCACTGTATTCTGTGAACATTGTACAACAGTTCAAAACTTTAAAGTACTGTAGTAGGCCTTAAATGGCCAAAGCCAAAAGTATTGAAAGAGGTAAAATGTGAAAATGGAGCCAGAACAAACTGGACTGAACAGACACTGGCTTTTGCAGTCTGAACTGGAAGTACAGTAACTGCCAAGTACTTAACCCTTGTTCGGGTCACCGGGACCCAAAGGACAACACAAGGGTTATGTACTTCCGTTTATTTTGTTGAGAATTGCTCTCTAAACCCTGTCTCTTGTAAAGTAAGTAAGAAAGTTTGTTTCTAGAGCACATTTAAACACAGTTTAAGCTGGCCAAACTGTTGTACAAACAAGCACTAAGGTGCTGTATTAACCCTTGTTTTGTCCTTTGGGTCACAAGGACCCGAAGGACCGCCTAACCCTTGAAATTCTAGAAATTGGTGCCTTCTAGGCCGAGATAAGCCAGAAAATGTGTTTTTTGCTCATATGGATGAAAGACACCAAATCCCAGAATGCACTTGCTTCGCTGCTTAGACTCTACTCCCAAGCCACATCCACCTACAGACCGACAGTGAGGCAGCATTCAACTCAACCCAAATGTGTTTTATTGTCATTTCAACCATATACACGAAACATTTCACCGTGGCTGTAATGGTTACACATTTAAAATAGTTTAAAAACATACGAAACGGGTGTTTACAGTCAACAAAGCGCTAATACTAGTATGCATTAGCTGAACTTTACGTGTGTGTGCAATAGCTAAATGTAGCAGATTATAAACACGGTTGTAAATTTGCATAAAATGTAAAACGGTCGGCATTTACTAGTCACAAACTTCTCCAGCAGTTAGCATTTAGTTGGATACAAGCAGCTAATTTCTGCACAAGTCCCTGTTAACAAAATCTCCACTCTTACCCGGCGACATGTTTCCACAACAAGAAAAACGCAGTAGTCTCTGAACTCGCGATGGGAGTTTCGTTTAAGTTGGATGTACTCCAGTTTGTTGTCTAATGAGCAGACACTTGCAACCAGGATTGATGGAACAGGTGGCTGGCTAGCGTTAGCTTTCCACCTAGCTAGGTTAGCTATACTCCAGCCCCCGTTTGCGTTTCACCGCTGAGAATGTCCCCCCATGATCGCGGCTGCTGCCCGCTCCGGCCGCCGCTGCTGCCCGCTCCGGCCGCCGCTGCTGCCCGCTCCGGCCGCCGCTGCTGCCCGCTGGTCAAACTAACCTGTACGGCGGGCCGCAGCAACCGAACAGCAACCTCTTATTTCCGAACATTCATCTCTCCCCCGCCCACCGAGAGCCGGTGGTCTACTAAAGTTTCCAGTGTCCCACTTCGCTGCAGATTCTGTCTGCAAAAACCAACATCCCCGCCCACTTTTTCTTCTTCTTCTTCTTCTTCTGATTTCAGCAGTATAGACGCTGTTAAGCGTATTACTGCCCTCCACAGGTCAGATTTAAATCTAAATTCTCACACACACATCTAAGCCTACACACGTCAAATACACAGGAATGATTCACATCGGCCCTATTTTGACATCGGAACGATACCGATGTGTAAAAAAAAAATGACCATATCGGCCGATATATCGTGCACCACTAGTTCCTGTACTATATTAAGCGCAACAAAAATGTAGCGCTTTTCTAAAGACTAGAAAAGTACTATACATACAGTCCATTTACATCACTTTACTGTAATGCAGCCATTAAAACCAGGGAAAAGACAACGCGTCATATCAATATTCCGATATTTAAAAGTCTCCTATATCGTCAATATAATATTGATCTATTGCCCAGCCCTACTTGTATAACCTCAACCCTGTTATACACAATTAAGTAATAGACATAATTTTTTCCAGGACAACTTGGCTTTCAGGATATGTGTGCTGCAGGGATATCACATGAATGTATACATTTTTATATGACTATAAAGACAAAACTTAACAGAAATTGAATTTCACAGATTATTGAAATCCTATAATAATGAACAAGACTTTCGGCTTTTGAAAATTTTTCTCCCAAGTCTTGGCAATCAGGGGAAACAAAAATAAACCCTGTACCTAACAAATAAAAAAAATTGATTTTTTTTTTTTTTTTTTTTTTCACAGAAAAATCATACCCTTTTATCTATAAAGTGATGTGCCACTTCCAATACACCTCTTACAATACTATCCTATAAATGAGAATCTACTATTATATTTATGCTGTTATATCATTATTTCGGCTCATTCTTTCCACTTTTAGTATCAAAATAATAAAAGGGATAAAAAGAGGTCTCTGTCACATTTTGTTGTTTGTTTCTTTCTTAGACTTGACATTTGAGTTCATCCAGAGAGGCGGCCTGAGGGACCCAATCGTCTTTGAGAAGCCTGATGGACTGGGACTCAAGTAGGCATCCATTTTTTTTTTTTTTTTTTTTTTTTTTTTTTTTTCTTACTCCTTTATTCTCATCATCTTACTACCTCATTCTTTTTATCAAGTATTTTGATAATTTGCTTGTTCATTCTTCTTTATTGGGAAAACATTGATGATACATGATTTGTAACCTAACAAATGAGACTTCCAAATGTTGAGTAACCACTTTTTGTTCTGTAGGATGCCCGATCCTGACTTCAGTGTCAATGATGTCAAGATGTTTGTTGGTAAGAATCAGAAATTGTTTTCATTTATTTATTTATTTATTTATTTATTTATTTATTTATTTATTAATGAATTAGATGCTTGCTATGAGTCTCAGGTTTAGTCCTGTCAAAATGTCATTGAATAAAGACCAACTAATGATTATTACATATTTAATTAATGTGTAGAATAATTTACTGATGAATAATGTAGTCTATTAAATATTTAAAATGATTCAAAGGTCTTATATTCTAGCCTGACGTGGTCATACTCAGATTCTAGTCAGAATGTGAGTCTGAAACCGCTCCATTGGGCTGTGATTACGGGCCGTGTTCCAACCAAATCGGGAAAGAAAATGCCTCTGCAGTCATTGGATAGAATTACAACCAATCAGAGCAACAGACCTCAACTGTCAACAGAACTCAACCAAGCCCCCAGGAAGAGCGAGAGAACCTACCAGCCCGAACACTGAAAGGGTCCTTGTTTAAAACGTCACGTTTTTAACATTTTTAACATTCACTAGAAGCGAATCCAGAATTATTAAATTTGGAATGATGACCGCGCATAATGGACGCGAGCAGACCCACGGGACTGCGCACGCCCGCTTACATTACTGTTCTCCCGAGCTCATGTGGCTAGCTGTAATAACGGATATAGCTACTGTTGTAATTCACGTGTTCTATTAATACGTCCATGGTATTATCTTATGAAGTTATGATACATCCGAGGGATGTATGTATGTTGTAAAGCCTGTTACGTCGATGTAACGTGATTAGGGTTTCCCAAACTGGCGGGGCTATCGGCTAGCTAGCTAGTTGCTAACATCAGGGTTAGCTAGCATGGCTGTATTAAGAACATGCCTACATAACGTTACTAGCTACAGACACAGTGATTACGTGGCCTTGGTTCTCTCTTATGATACATCCGAGGGCTGTATGCTGTAAAGCTTGTAACGTGGATGAGAGATGAAGATGAGCTCTGTAAACTGCAGGCTAACTGCTAGCACTAGTTAGTAGCTAGCTAGCAGATAGCACGACATAATGATTACATCTCCTTGGTTTTCTAAATACATCTATCGTTTATTTAGCTAAGCATGTAAACGATCGGGAACAACGAAAACACAACGTTAGTGAATATTTTTTAGACCATGAAAACGGCGAGTTTATGAGTTCGCCACTTGTAAGAGACACAAGACTTTTTTGAAGCTGGATATATCATTTGTAATATATAAATATAAATGTGGATAACGATAGTGACATGCTTGCTACAGTTGCATTTCTAGAGATGAATCGGTGAAAAAGTTTTGTTTCTCTGATTCACGGCTTTGTTCTAACGCCGCTGGGCGCTCCCTCCCTCTCTCTCTATCTCGCTCCACCATATAACGTTACAATGCTTTCGGGCGGTTGTTAAGGCTCCGCTCTGTCTAAAACTCGGCCATTTCGTAAAGCTGTTTGTAACGCAGAAATGAAATTGATGATCATTTTATTCATATAGTTTATATCTGACTTTACCAGCTGACTTCTCTATTGGCCGTTGAAACAGGTGAAGCCTCTTACGTTCTAAAACCAGCTTCTGCCACTTGAACAGCTGAGTCGCGGCCACACCATCAGCTGGTTTGAAACAGGCCGGTTGAGGATTTTAAAATAGTCGATATTTTCTGTAACAGACGCGATGGTGGAATCTACACATCTCAATTCTCCAGCGGCAGCCACCTGTCGTAAACCAATTCAACCCAAGCACTCTTTGGTGACGTGGTTGATTCTGTTACTGTTGATCATTTGTCCGACAGTTTGATTGGTCCGAACAGATCTTGTTCGAGCATAATTGCTCCTCAACGGATCTAGTCCAGACCGAACTTCGTGACCTCAAATGTTGTGGGCGGGGCTAAGTTCGGCTGGCATCCAGGCTACTTATATTCTCTAACAATAACAGTCAATAAATCCCAAAACAAGAACTGTTTAATTAACTTACAATGATATAACAATATCCTCACATTCCAGAATCTGGAGCTAGCTAATGATTTTTGTATGTATGTATGTATGTATGTATGTATGTATGTATGTATGTATGTATGTATGTATGTATGTATGTATACACACACACACAATTCAATTATATTTATAGTGTGAAATCACAACAGAAATTATCGCAGGACACTTTACAGAGATAGTAAGTCTAGACCATACTCCATAATTTACAAAGACCCAACAATTTCCCCTAATCCCCTCCCCCCAACACCCAAGAGCAAGCATTTGGTTTGACAATGGCGAGGAAAAACTTTCTTTTTACAGGCAGAAACCTTGGACAGACCCAGGCTCTTATTGGGCGGCCATCTGCCGCTGGCGGTTGGTACAAAGAGACACTGATGCAGAAAATGATCAAGAAATTGTAGGTCATCCAGGTTTTTTTATGTCCTTAATGCATGCTTGAAGTTTAATTAACTGACTGGTTTCATCTGGCTTGATCGATAGGTATAATTGGGTATCATCCACATAACAGTGAAAATGAATAGTGTTTCCTAATAATATTGCCTAGAGGAAGCGGAAGGTGAATATAATTGGTCCAAGCACTGAGCCTTGTGGAACACCATGACTAACTTTAGCGTACCTGGAATATTCATCGTTAATATTGACAAACTGAGATTGGTTTGATAAATAGGACTCAAACAAGCTTAGTGCAGTTCCTTTTTTAGTGCCAATTAAATGTTCCAGTCTCTGTAACAGGAGGCCATGGTCAATAGTGACGAATGCAGCACTAAGATCTAATAAGACAAGATTTTTGTAATTTTCAGTAGTGCCGTCTCTGTGCTATGATGCATTCTAAATCCTGACTGAAAATCCTCAAATAAACTATTATGTAGAAAGTCTCATAACTGATTAGCGACTACCTTCTCAAGGATCTTGGAGAGAAAGGGACGATTAGATATAATTTTAAATGTAATTGTTTTAATTTTATCATTAAAGAAGCTCATGAAGTCAGCCTTACTACAGTGCTGAAAAGAAGCCTTGGGTTGTTCTTATTTTCTTCCGTTAATGATGAGTAATAGTCTGCTCTGGCATTTCTGAGGGCCTTCCTATATGTTGTCGGGCTGTCTTGCCAGTCTAAGCGAGATTCTTCCAGATTGGTGGAACGCCATTTACTTTCAAGTTTTCGCGAGGTTTGTTTTTAATTTGCAGGTTTGGGAGTTATACCAAGGTGCTAATTTCCTTTTGTTTCATCACCTTATTTTTGAGAGGAGCAACAGAGTCTAATGTCGTCTGTTGCAAGGCTGCAGCACCGTCTACAAAATTATCACTTTGGGAGGGACTAAAGTTAACATAAGAGTCCTGTGTTATATTAAGGCATGGCATCACTTCCTTAAAATTAGCTATAGCACTATTCGATTAGTCTTGCATTGCCAGACCTTCCTTCCCAGCACTGCGGAGGAGGGTCTGGCTAGTCCACACAGCATTTTGGGATGGGAGAAAAACGTGCTCTGGTTTATTGGCATTTCTTTAAACCAATCACAATTGTCTGAGTACCGGACGGAGCAACGTTTCCTCTGCAAAAGAGCCTCGGAAAGGAACATGGTGGAACATGTACGTTCTAAGGTTGTTTTAGTTGTTTAACAGAAAACTCAGATTGGACAGATAGTCTAGCTAGCTGTCTGGATTTACCCTGCAGAGATCTGAGGAGCAGTTAAACATAGTCCTTATGTACACGCTGACTGAAACCAATCAAATCTAGTAGTAAGATAAACAATATTAAGGCTGTAGTTATCAACGTCTACGTGAATATTAAAATCACCTACAATAATTACTTTGTCTGATTTAAGGAATAAACATGATACAATTTCAGAATACAGACCTGGAGCATGGTACACTACAACAAATAGAATTGTCTGTAATGTTTTCCAAGTTGTGATGTGAAAGATTAAGAACAAGGCTCTCAAACGAGTTATAATTTAGTTTAGGATTAATTATTAGTCTTGAGTTGAAAATGACTGCAACTCCCCCTCCTCGGCCAGAGCCTCGCGGAATAGGAGTATGAAGATGACTTGGAGCCATAGATTCATTTAGGTTAACATATTCTTCATGACACAGCCATGTGTCAGTCAGAATGGATCAATATGGTTATCTGATATTAAATTTGTACTGCTTTAGAAGACAAAGATTTTATATTTATCTACAGCACAGCTGTGTATTTAACCCAAAAGGTAGCAGATATTACTAAACATTACAATCCTCTACACTGAAGTTGCAAATGCTGGAAAGCAGAGAAAATTACAGAATGAAAACAGTAGTTACTGGATGTTTAGTTCAATGAGTAAGCGAGCAGCAGGGAGAGTTAGAGGGTATGAAATGGTGCCAGTACATTTGCGAGAGATGTAATCCTGCAACCATCCTAGTTAATAAAAAATGCAGCCAGTAAGGATACAGACATTTCATACACTACACGTTTATAACGTAGACCTGCAGATGCACATTCAACCTCTGTTGGACCCGTTCAGAGACTCCTGGCTGCAGTGTAGTACATACACCTCACTGATAAACTTATTTTTTGCTTGATAAAGTCCTCAATTTACATTGATCATCAAAATTGTCTCAATTTTCTGTCGGTCAACTAATCACTTAAATTGTATATTACTGAAAAGATTATGTATATTAAGTATTAAATTGGTAAATTTCTATATTGAAAACAATAACCTCAACTGTATCCTGTCTGCTGCGGCTTTGACCAGATTATTTTGGCTTGCTGTGACTAACCATTGACAACAAAAAACCTCTCAGGTAGCAGACGTATGATAGATGTGATGGACGTGAGCACTCAGAAGGGAACAGAGATGTCCATGGCCCAGTGGACGCGTTACTACGAGACCCCTCCATCTCAGAGAGAGAAGCTCTATAATGTCATCAGCCTGGAGTTCAGCCACACCAAGCTGGAGAACCTGGTCAGGAGACCTACCACGGTACGTACACACACTTTATGAAAGTCAGGGCAATTTTTTTTTATAGAACATTTCAGCACGGCAATTCAAAGCGCTTTACATAAAACATTAAAAGGAAATTAAAGAACAGTCAAAAAAGTAGACCATAAAAACATGCTAAAATAAAATAAGACAGGTATGAAATATAAGAGTAAAAGTTACAGTGCAATGTAATACATTTAAAATTACTTGATTTAAAGTGATAGTTCGGAGTAATTCACCCTAGGGTCCTTTGCACCATGAGCTCGATCCAAACCCCCAGAAGCTTTTTTCACCTGGGTCTAACATTGGGAGAGTTAGCGTAGAGTAGCGTTATCAGCTGAATAGCTTAGCGCAGGGGCTAATGGACCCACGTTTGTATCTCGTAAACGACCCCACTAATAATGCCCAAAATGATACCAAACGTCTACAGTAGTACATATAGGTTATGCACTCATAAAACGATGGATTGGAAAGTTTGTAAGTACACCAGAAGTTTATGTAAATAACACTTGCCTGCTGGCTTCTGCTCTCTGCTGTTGTTGCTGCTGTAAGACGAGTGCTTAGGGACGTCTACAAATTACAACACCGAAAAGAGATGCAACAAAAATATTTTTTTAATGTAACTTTTTTTTTTTTTTTAAGTAAATGCTGTAGTATAACTAGCAGGAGACAAGTAATAATTGAGGTAAGTTTGGAGACATTACCTTATTTAATCATTAAATTAATAAATATTTTTGTTGTATCTCTTTTCGGTGTAGTAATTTGTAGACTGCCCTAAGCACCAGTCTAACTGCAGGTAGCAGCAGCAGCAGCAGCAGCAGCTGCAACAACAGCAGAAGAGAGCAGGCAAGTGTTCATAAACTTCTGGTGTACTTACAAACTTTCCAATCCATCGTTTTATGAGTACATAAACTATATGTACTACTGTAGAAGTTTGATATCATTTCGGGCATTATTAGTGGAGTCATTTACGAGATACAAACCTGGGTCCATTAGCCCCTGCGCTAATAAGCTATTCAGCTGATAATGCTACTCTACGCTAACTCTCCCAATGTTAGACCCAGGTGAAAAAAGCTTCTGGGGGGTTGTTTGGCTCGAGCTCATGGTGCAAAGGACCCTAGGGTGAAATTACTCCGAACCATCACTTTAATAGAAGGCAGCGGCAAAAAGTCTTCCACCTTGATTTGAAGAACGGAGTTGAAGCTGACCTACAGTCTTCTGGGAGTTTGATACAGACATGCGGTACATAAAAACTGAACGCTGCTACTCCATGTTTAGTTCTGACTCTGGGGACAGAAAGCAGAACTAACCCAGAACACTGGAGAGGTCTGGGTGGTTCATAATGTAGCAGCAGGTCCGAAATAAACCATTCAGTGCATTATAAACCAACTGTAGTATTTTGAAATCAATTTACTGAGAGACAGGAAGTCAGTACAGACCTCAGAAATGGAGTGATGTGATCCACTTTCTTTTTTCTTAGTGAGGACATGAGCAGCCGCTTTCTGAATTGGCTTCAGCTGTCTGATTGTTTATTTATTTTTATTTATTTTTTTAAAGAGACCCCTTTACAGTAGTCAAGTCTACTAAAGAAATGCATGGATAACCAAAATCCTGCTGAGACCTGAATCCTTCAACCCTTGATATATTCTATTATTTGTGAATTTAGATTTTTGGTCTTAAAGTGCCCATATTCTGCTCATTTTCAGGTTCATAATTGTATTTATAGGTTATATAAGAATAGGTTTACATGGTTTAATTTTCAGAAAACACTATATTTTTGTTGTACTGCACATTGCTGCAGCTCCTCTTTTCACCCTGTGTGTTGAACTCTCTGTTTTAGCTACAGAGTGAGGCACTCATGTGCACTCACTCTAGGTCTAGGGTCTAGGACCTAAGGACTACTAGCCAGTCAGAAGCAGAGTATGAGGGCGTGCTACACTAGCAGCTAGGCGAGCATTATAACGTGTGTTACAAAGTGACGAGTGTTTGTCTCTGAAGTAAAGGCTGGACTACAATAGAGCTGTTTGGAGCGGTTTGTGAACAGTGTTTTCTGTGGGAGATGGTAAGTCCCTTTGGAGTGGACTTTGGGCTTTTTCACTTTGTAAACCTATAACATGCACAAAGAGATATAACACAATAAAGGAAAGGGGGGAAAAAGCATAATATGAGTACTTTAATTCAATAGGACAGCTGAAGACAGGAAAGGGGTAAGAGAGGGGGAATGACATGCAGCAAAGGGCCGCGGGTCGGATTCGGGCCCTGGCCGCTGCGTACATGAGCCGTGCGCTTAGCCACGTGAGCTACCATGGTGTCCCAAACCTCAACATATTCTTAAAATGATAGTAGGCTGACTTTTTAATTTTCTTAATGTGGCTGTTGAAATTCTGGTCTGAGTCCATGACTACAACAAGATTTCTGTCTGTTGTTTTAACATTGCTAATTCAAGTTAAGCACTGACTCGTAATTGTTCCTGTTTGGCTCTAAAACAACTACCTTGGTTTTGTTTAATTGAAGAAAGTTCTGGCACATCTAATAGTTTATTTGTTCAATGCACTTCCTGCACTTTTTTTGGACCATAGTCCCCTGGTGATATGGTTAAATTTGTGTGTCGTCTGCATAATTCTGGTAACTTATTTAGTTGTTTTCCAAAGTTTGAGCCAATGGAGGCATGTAGATGTTAAACAGAAGAGGCCCCAAAATGGAGTGTGTCATATTTGGCCACTCCGATACATTACCGATATGAATTGCCTATAGACCCAAAGTAGTCCCTGTTCTTTTAAGTAGGATTTAAACCAGTTTTGTAGTGTGCCAGAAAGTCCAACTTAATTTCACACTCGGTCTAGTAATGTGTTATGGTCAACTGTGTCAAATGCAAAACTGAGATCAAGCAATACTTTGACTGAAACGTTTCCACTCTCTGTATTTAAGTGGATGTCATTGAAGACCTTAACTAGAGCAGTCTCAGTTCTGCGGTTGGGTTAAAAAAAAAAAAAAAACCTGACTGGAAGACCTCAAAGAAGTTGTTTAGTGACAAGAAGTTGTTAAGTGGTTGAAAAACAGCTCTGGAAAAACATCTGATAGAAGAGATGTTCACAATTTGTAGAAGCTCTGATGCCAAACAATTTGAAACATTTTTGAAAAAGTCTGTAGCTCACCTGGTTGAGCCTGCGCCCCATGTACCAAGGATCATGCCTAACTGCAGTAGCAACTACAGTGATTCTGCCTCTGTACTCTTAAAATGGTAGTCTGTTGTCTTTTGAGAAATGGTAAATCAAGCTGATGTCTGTCTTGTTTTGTCTCTGTGTGTGTGTGTGTGTGTGTGTGTGTGTGTGTGTGTGTGTGTGTGTGTGTGTGTGTGTGTGTGTGTGTGTGTGTGTGTGTGTGTGTGTGTGTGTGTGTGTGTGTGTGTGTGTGTGTGTGTGTGTGTGTGTGTGTGTGTGTGTGTGTGTGTGTGTGTGTGTGTGTGTGTGTGTGTGTGTGTGTGTGTGTGTGTGTGTGTGTGTGTGTGTGTGTGTGTGTGTGTGGTGTAGGTAGACCTAATAGATTGGGTGGACAACATGTGGCCTCGTCACCTGAAAGAGAGACAGAGAGACTCAACCAACTCTATCAATGACATGCAATACCCCAAAGTACAGAAGTATGTCCCCAATGTTCACTTTATCTGGAGTCAAATCTTACTAATTACTTTTTGAATTGAGCCAATTAAATAATGAATTTCTTAATTTGGAGATGACCTTGGTTAGATAAAATAATGAATTGATATTTGAACATAAACATTGCTGATTTTTGTGTGTCTCTGCAGATACTGTCTGATGAGTGTCGAGGGCTGCTACACAGACTTTCACATTGACTTTGGCGGGACCTCAGTGTGGTACCACATACTCAGAGGGAGCAAGGTGGGGCCAGAGGGTGTTCAGCCAATATTTGGAAAGCACCATCTCCTCTGTTACAGCCTCATAGTTTCTGATTCAGGCTCCTTTTTTAAAGGGGTGGATGTTTAACTTAAAACAAGAATGCTGTTCTTATGTGTTGTATAACCAGTTATTTAAAAATGTACAGTCCAGACTTTGAGGGGATGTTTTAAATTATTTCTGTTTTACTCCGTGAACAACTAGAAAGTGACCACGTGCTGTTAACTGGTTCAGTGAGCGGCGTGTGGTTTGAATTGCAGTTGTGTGTTTTCAGGTGTTCTGGCTGATCCCTCCCACCCCTCAGAACCTGGAGCTATATGAGAACTGGGTGCTGTCGGGAAAACAGGGAGACATTTTCCTCGGAGACCGAGCATCTGAATGCCAGAGGATTGAACTGAAGCAGGGCTGCACCTTCATCATACCCTCTGGTATACTATTAACTCACTTACGCACACTGTATGTTAAAGGATTCCAATGATGTGAGAGAAATGGAACCTATATTTTGTGTGTGTGTGTTCTACTCAGGTTGGATTCATGCCGTCTACACCCCTGTGGACTCTATGGTGTTTGGAGGAAACTTTCTGCACAGCTTCAACATCCCTATGCAACTTAACATCTGTAATATAGAAGACAGAACGCGGGTAGGGGAAAAAAACTTGTCCATAAGGTGTAAATGACAGGAAGTGATGGATTGTGAAACGGTAAAGTGCCTGTTTTACTACCACTCTAGGTTCCATTGAAGTTTCGTTACCCCTTCTTCTACGAGATGTGCTGGTACGTGTTGGAGCGCTATGTCTTCAGCCTGACAAAGACCTCCTACCTCACACCAGAGTTTCAGAAACACACGCTGGGCATTGGTATGAACACAGGCTAACATTCGGGGTATATGTATGAGGAGAACTTTTTCATGAGGTTTTTTTTGTGTAATTTGGTTGTAAATAGAATATGTAACTTATTTCTTCTGTCAGGTCTGAAGAAGCCGGCAGGCCCAGATCCAGCTAGTGAACAGGTGAAGGAGGAGGATAGTGGGGGCAGTGATGAAGACTCTTCAGAGCAGCAATCGGATAAGCCTGCAGTTAAAATTAATTTGACTCCCCTTGAACTGGAGGGAATGTGGAATCTCCTCGGTAAACTGGAGGCTCTGCCCTCCAACAAAAAGTGTGTCCCAGCGGGCATACACAATGCCCCGGCACTCATTACACATATCAAGGTGTGTGTGTGTGCGTGTGTGCGTGTGTGTGTACGTGTGTGCTTGCTTTCTATCCCACCACTTATTTCTCTACTGTCTTGCAGGCTCTATTGAAGGAACATGCCAATGACAATCCCAAAATGTCCTACACAGGAAAACCCATTGTCAAGTGGCCAAAGCGAGTAAGCATCCTTAACTTTTTAGACACTCCCCACATTAGTAATGATTCTAATTAGTGCTGACCTATTAATCATATATTTTCATTCTCGCAATATGAACATCCGCGATAAACACCTGGCAAAAGACTTCCCAAACCGCAACGAAAACGTAAAATCCTTTTATTTAGGGATGGGTTCTGAAAATCTGTATTAAATGGCTCCCAGGGTTAAAACTGTAGTATTTATCATCACGCTGCAGCCTCTCTCCTGCTCTGTGTCGGGCTAAGCTCCTCCACACACACAAACACAGAGGAATTCAGCCGACAGCAGATTAGATGGGCTGAAGTGAAGATGACTCAAGTTGAAGACTACTACGCAAGTCGGCGTAATAAAACCATAATCTAGACTATTTGTCGAATGTGAGTTTTCTGTTGTACTAGAACAACTTTTTAACGTACACATGTTCCACCAAAATAAGTTCCTTCCCTAGGCTATTTTGTTAAGGCACCTTCATTGTGTCAGACTGCCCAAGACGATTGTGAAATGAAGAAAATACCAATAAATCACAGCACGTTTTTCTTCCATCCCAGAATGTTTTGTAGACTACCGTTTGGGCTGTATCGTTTGAAGCTTCATTCAAGCATTGACATTAAAATTCTGAATCAACATTTGAATAGATGGATTGTTTGTTTATTAGCCACAAAACCAAGGCCGGTGGATTTTGTTTTCGGTACATTATATAATTCTCTGCATCACAAATGCATAAATAGACAACAGCAGACAATTGGGTAATGCATGTCAGTAGTATTTGAGGAGGGGGCTAGAGGGAGGATTTCAGAACCCTGTTGGCTAAAGCAAGAAACTGTTTGTTAATGCTGATTAAATGACCTCAGTGTTTCCTTTTAGGATTTTTTTTTTTTAGCAGTGGGGGCAGGTCTGTTCGAACAACCCGCCCGGCCACACAGTGAGGCATATTTTCAGTTGTGATTGAACTGTAGTTTTTGAGGAACTATAGGGCACATCTACATCAGGTCTACACTAAGAACGGACCCAACGTTTTTGGTGGAGTGGTTCGTTTAATAGTTGACTCGGAAGAAAGCAACAGTTTTGAAAATAAACCACAGCAACGCAACAGTATGTGGAGTTAAACTGGACAGGCCCAATAACCTCTGAATAGTTCTACTTGTTGTCAAATTGCAATGTGAGTGGCAGGATAATTTTAAAAGGCAACCGCGACTACATTTTTTGTGCATCCCTATTTCTGATATCGTGGTGGCAGAAATTTTACCATGGTGGGCCGCCACTACAAAATCAACATGGAGGAAACACTGGACCTGCCTCTGAAGAACAAGCTGCGCTGAGCTGCCGTCTGCTCTCACTCCGCAACGAGTGAAGGAGTTCCCTCATAAATCCCTCGATTTCCCTTAAAATGAGAAATGAAGGAAGAGATTACTCACTCCAATCTCTACAGTTTATACAAGATACATGTATTATCAGCAAATGCATATGAAAAAAATGTCATTATTCCCTCTTTACATTTCTGCTCCTCTCCACCAGCCCTCATGGTACCAGCCGCCGCCTCCTCCACCACCACCTCCTCGTCCTAAATTGGCCACCATTCCCATTATCCCACGACCACAGAAACCAGCCTCCTCCATGTCTGTGCTGAGACGGCGCAGAGTCAGGTAACAAAGCATATGTGAAACACATTTTGTCATTACAGATAAAGATTGACTTGAATGTTTGAGTCACTTGAACTGGTTTTCAGTAGGGCTGGGTGAAATGTCAGTATTTTATCCTATATCGATTAGGGGTGGGAATCACCAGAGGTCTTACAATACGATGTCATCACCATGCTTATGTCACGATACAATATTTTATTTTAAACCTATTGCAATATTCTGCGATATTGCAGTTTAATACCTTTTTTCCAACTTAAAATTTTTCCCAATTTCAAATTATGTCCCCAAAAGGAAACTTTGTCAACATCTGTTGGCTATGTGGCACTGCCACACAACACCACTAAGTCTGCGCCTACGTAGAACCTTGCTTCTACTTCTCTCCTTTAGTAGAGCGGAACCAAAACATGTCGAAGCGAACAACAAAAGCTTGGAAAGACGAGGAGGTGGAGGTGCGTGTTTGTCTGATGACGACCGGCACAGTCGACCGTGATAAGCCACAGTACAGCACCCACGGGAGCACTACCCGTATCCTGCGCCTCGCAGCCCTTCAGCCGCTGCTTGAGAGCGAGAGGCAGCAGGCAGAGAAGGCTGAAGCAGACCCTCCTCTGCCTGCTGGCCGCTGTCACAACGTTGTAGCCTATAAGGCATGGATACCCGAGGCCGACGGGTCCCGACGGGTCCCGACGGGTCCCGACGGTACCCGACGGGCCGGGCCGGGTTCGGACAGATATTTAGAAATTATGGTCGGGGTCCGTTCGTGCTCGGTCACATCATCGAGATAAGGAGATTTAAGAGAGCTGAGTGCGTGTGGGTTTGTGAGTGTGTGTGGTAAGTGGGCAGAAGAGAGATAGAAAAAGAGGAAGCAGACGTGTTGTAGATGCAACCAGAGCAGAGTTAGTGGTTATTCATTTTATAACGTCGGCCCTGGAGGTAACGAGTCTCCCCTGGTTTTCTGATCACGGTCGGAAACAAAGCGAACAGGAAAGGTTAACACATTGAACATGTTAACAGCTGATTAACGTGCGCTTGTTGCCCTCATCTGTGCGCTGATGCGCTCATCTGTTGACATTTCCGAATGCCTTCCTACAGTTGCTTAATAATAAAAGGCCAACCACACAAACAAACGTAGCCTACATGTGTCATTAGTATGAAAGGAAAAAAGATGAGATTTTAACTGTCGGGCTCGGGTCGGGCTCGGACACAGCTCTGTCGGACACGGGCCAGGCTCGGACAGAAAAATCCGGCCCGATCCGGACTCTAGTAGCCTACTCTGGCTCGAATGAATAGCCTACATATGGTCATCGAACTATAATAACCTTATCCACATTGTCAAAATCATTTAAATATTGCAGAGAGCCTTTACATTGAAAATCTTTTAGATAACCGGAGCCTATAATTTCTGTAGCCTACTCCGTAACGGACTACCTGGATGTCTTCAGACTTTTGCGTTTTTACCCTTTAGACCAGGGGCCTGTTTCACAAAAGCAGAATATATAAATCCAGGCTAACTGATAAAGCGAGGCTTGACCTAGTCTAATCTCTGCATCCTGGCTTGGTGCGTTTCACGAAGGCCAAGCCAGGCTGAGGAGGAGCGACTTGGTCGAGCCAAGCTGAACTAATTCAGATAGATGCGCATCCACGGCTTTCCTCAAAAGACCGCGAGGTCAATCACAGATTTACTGATGCCAAAATGGAGAATACACATTATACATACTTTATACAGAGTGAGCAGCAGCTTCTTGTGGAAGTATGATGACGTGAAACACATTATTTGAATAAAAAGAAAATAACACGGCCGCTGTACTGAAACAGGTGTCCTCTCCCTGTTGTTACATGAATGTACAGTAGCCTACATCACTAGATAGTTACTGGTCCAGTGAACTAAGTCTATAATTTGGGAGGATTGTACAGTTAGGATATGTTCTTAAAATTGTACAATCCTCCCAAATTATAGTCCCAGTTTACTGGACAACACAAATTGTGTGCTAAGAATGCCAAATACAATGCACATTTAAGCAGAACAAACATGATCCTTATTGTTAAAGAATAAAAAAAGAAATTATAAACTAAAATAATTTAAGGTGCATTGGGGAACTATAGAAATGTACAGCATTGTATGTATTGCCCTTAGTAACAGACTTCATTTAAAACTCATTTGAAATTTGATCAGCCTTTTCTAATTATCTCAACAACTGCCATAATATATTCATACATTCTTACAACAATATGAACAGCAGTCTTCATACAGCAATATAAAAGTAACAATGACAAATTTATAATTATAAAAAAAAAATAATGGTCACAACTTTAAATAACAGTACTTAAATGAACAGCAATATGCACCTGTTGTATTTTAATCCAGGCTGATAACAAAAGGGTAAAACGACTGCGGAGTGAACAGAAAAGGTTACAGGATTAAATAAATCCTGGCTGTTAGCCTGGTCAGGACCAGGCTAGCTGCACAGAATAAATCTCCATAGTGATTTATGTGCCTCTGCTTTCGTGAAACCGAGTCAAGGCTAAATTCATCCAGGATAACCAGGAAATCCCGGCTTAATCCCTTATCTTGGTTTTGTGAAACAGGCCCCAGGGGTGTCAAACTGAACTTCAGTGAGGGCCACACTGGAAAATGAGAATTGCATCAAGGGCCAGACGTAGAGTTTATCAAGTTAAATATATTTGACCTTATTGACCGGGTGGTTTCACTTTTTTGCATTTTTAAGCCCCAAAAATGCCGTCGCCGTATAAACCAAAGGCACATCCGATTTGGCATTACAAAAAAATACATCGGTGTTGCCAAAGCATAAGAATAAACAAGGACTAAATACATCAGATATAATAATACAAGTGCAGTGTTTCCTCTGTTGATTTTGTAGGGGAAGCACACCATTGCAAAATTTCTGCCACCACGGTATCAGAAATAGGGCTGTACAAAAAATTGAATTGCGGTTGCCTTTTTAAATTATCGTATTTGGTTCTTAAGTCTTCATATTTGGGACAAGTACATAAGAAATGTAATTCTGTTTCGATGTTCTATTTGGCACTACTGTAAAGGAAACCCTGTCTTTGCATTTTATGTTTTTTTGTTTGAAAAATCTGTTTTTGGGGTGCAGTGCCCATTCAAAATTTGCCTGTATTAATAGTTTTATAAAAAAAAAAAAAAAAATCTATTTTATTTTGATAACAATCTGTTTTAATAAAAAGTGCCTTTTTGCCAGTGCCCATTCAAAATT